>NC_091981.1:128610555-128729884 GCF_044704955.1 Pristiophorus japonicus | reverse complement strand
GGTGAGAAGGGTTGGGGGGGTGAGAAGGGAAGGAGGGGAGGGGGGGGTGAGAAAGGAGGGAGGGAGGGAGGGGGGAGAGAAGGAAGGGAGGGAGGGGAGGGGGGGGTAAGAGAAGAGAGGGTGGGGGAAGACAGAGAGAGAGAGAGAGAGAAGAGAGAGAGAGAGAGAGAGAGAGAGAGAGAGAGAGAGAGAGAGAGAGAGAGAGAGAGAAAGGAGAGGGAAGCTGAACGGACCGAAGACTTCGAGCTTAGACTTATCGGATTGACAGGTAGGTGGCGTCGGGTCCGGGGGGGGGGGTCGGGGAGCGCGGATCGGGGCGGAGGGGAGGGGGGGGGGGGGGTCGGTCGGTCGGGGGGAGGGATTGGTCGGGGGGGGGGGGGGGGGGGGCGGAGATCGGTCGGGGGGGGGGGGGGGGAAGGTCGGGACTGGGGGAAGCGGAGGTTGGGTTGGGGGGTGGGGGGGGGCGGTCCGTTGGGGGGTGTGGGAGCGGGATGAAGTCGGGTCGGGTCCGGAGGGTGTGGGAGGTGCAGCCTGATCCACACAGCCCCAGTGAGGCCATTCGGCCAGGGCTAGGGGTTGCGTGCTTCGGGCCCCTCCCACACAGTTTTGGGCGCCTGGAGCTATTGCACATGCGTGCCCACTGTAGCGCATGTGCAGAGGTCCTGGCACTGTTTTCAGCGCAGGGACCTAGCTCCGCCCTCTACAGCTCGTGCTGCGCTGCGCCGAGGGCCAGAGGACTTGCCGGGAGCCGGAGAATCTGGAAAGTTTTTTTAGGCGCACTTTGTGGTGCGAAAAACGGGCGTCCAGGTCGGGGCTGCGCCGTTCTAGGCGCGGCCCGAAACTTGGGCCCTATGATTTCACAATAAGTTCTTCCATATTTAGTAGAAAACAACAATTTGGACTTGGAGCTTTTAACATTTTTCTGGAATTACCAGGTCAGTATAATTGTTTGCCTGACATTTGAGATAGGATTGGGAATAGAAGACACCGTTTCAAACAAAGATGGCAACTATAATCAGAAAGTCAGTTTGTTCAGAGAAGGTTCACTAGGTTAATTCCAGAGATGAGGGGGTTGACTGATGAGGAAAGGTTGAGTAGGCTGGGCCTCCACTCATGGAAATCAAAAGAATGAGAGGTGATCTTATCGAAACATATAAGATTATGAGGGGGCTTGACAAGGTGGATGCAGAGAGGATGTTTCCACTGATGGGGGAGACTAGAACTAGAGGGCATGATCTTAGAATAAGGGGCTGCCCATTTAAAACTGAGATGAGGAGAAATTTCTTCTCAGAGGGTTGTAAATTTGTGAAATTCGCTGTCTGAGAGAGCTGTGGAAGCTAGGACATAGAATAAATTTAATACAGAAATGGACAGTTTCTTAAACGATAAGGGGTTATGGGGAGCGGGTGGGGAGGTGGAGCTGAGTTCATGATCAGATCAGCCATGATCTTATTGAATGGTGGAGCAGGCTCGAGGGGCTGTATGGCCTACTCCTGTTCCTATTTCTTATGTTCTTGTGTGATTGGTACAAGGTGCTATTTTCAGATGAATGGTCAAAAAGGCCACTGCAGGACCTCATCCTGGAATACCTTTGATTACTTAAGGTACATCCATCAAATAATTCTGTACATTGCTGCCTAGTAATCTGGAGATTCACTAGCTGGGTAGTTTAAATGCATTAGCAACCCATAATAACTAAAAAAGCCATCAACACCCCGAGTGAAATAATTTGATTTGTTTCCCAAATTCACATCTTAAAATAAAATGGATGAAAATCTTGCTGTTGGCTCATCCATTATGTTGGCTGGATCTTGCTGTAAAAATAACGAAGTGTTAACGATGCATGTCGTTTTTAATGTGCAAATCAGCATAGCAGGTTCAGCGGATTAAGTGAAACACCGAGTTGCGAATCTTCAGAACTTGCTGGTCTATTTGCTGGCGTTTGCTTTGCACAAACACCTCGCCCTTAGCTTCCCCATTATTTTTAAGAACTTGCTGGATTTGCACATTAATTGTCCATTAAACATGCCACAGAAAGTTAAATCTGGTCATTAAAAGCGTTAAGTACCTTTTAAACTGTGATAATTGTTAATACAACGCCAATCAACCACTCTGGCCCAGAAATTGAACATTTAAATTGTAGAGTCTCAGTCCTTCATATGGTAAATGGTTCTAGAGATTTTAAAAATGGCAATTTAAATAAATCTTACTTTTCCTTTGTCTCTTTTCTCTTAATCCATCTTTCTTTTCCTCTCTATTTCTCTTTCTGTACCAGATTTGACACTAATTCACCCATTCCAAATAACTCTCCTTCTCAGTTGTTACTCTTGCTTTTTCAATCCTTAAATCCCAACAGATGCCTTGTTGCCTTCAGCTCACACTGCCAGCAAGTTACGGTGCAAAAAGAAATTTGAGCTGCTGGGTGCAGGAAAAAGTCCAACAGCGAGATGCTCCACTCCAGCAACATCTGGACAATTAATTTTCTTCTCCCCTCCCTTCATTGATATCTAAAGATAATTTAGTTAAAAACAGATGGGATAATCGCATTGCATAGGAATCATAGGAGAGTATACAAACAAGCACTTCACAGAACAAATTGCTATTGTTTTAGGATAATCTTAGCATAACCACTGTAAATAGGTAAATTAGATTACCAAAAACAGGGCTGCGCAGGTTAAAAGTTATGGACAGGTGAACTTCAAATTCTTTTTTCTTGACATGAGACTTCAGTAAGCCTATTATGCCCAAATCAGTTCCATTTAAGCAACATTTTTTTTTAAACTGAGATAGTTCTGTTCAGTTGTTTTTACTACATCTTCAGCAGGAAAACAGGTCAGGCAAACGGCGCTGTTCATAGCAGACTAAAAATATAGTCACTTACAGCTAGTTGCTGGCCCCCTGAAGCAATGCTCGATACCCCATACACATCACAGAAATTTGAATAGCTCTAAATCATAAAGAAAATTGGCATTTAAGAAACTTAAGCTTCTGCTCAGAATTTCAGTTCAGCTTTCTACTCTAGCTGCTATATGGAGAACAATGAAGACATGAAACAGAAATTTTACATTAGTGATAATCAGAAAATTTTAACAGCCAAAATGAAATACAAGGTACAAACACATAAAGGACATTATGTAATTTGTAGACAAAAAGACAGTACACGTTTCATGTTATAGCAGAAATTGGATATTAAAACGGAACAAAACATAGACAATGGGGTAGAGTTTCTGCATTGGGCACAATCAGTGAAACAAGCGCAATTTAAAAAAATGTTTCCCGCCCCCCCCCCCCCCACCCCTCCCCAGAGTTGTCGGTAAATTTATTTGCATATCGACAAATGCAAAATCTGCCATCAACCAGCGCAATCGGACAGGGTTTTAAATAGTTCCTTTAGGTGCAATTTAATTAATACAGCTGAAAATGGGTTTATCACAAAAAAATCAATGCCACCCTGAGTAACCTGATTTCAAATGAGTGAAAATGACTTAAATATACAGAATCATTTTCTAGTTATATTGGAGAAGAGTAACCAGTTTCTCAGTAAATTAATATATATTCAAAAGCTTTTAAAATGTTCCTATTAGTGTCCGTGCGTCCAAAGGAACAAGGTTAATTTTAAGAGCCTCCTCAATAGTTCACAAACAAGCACATTAGCAGAAACTCCCATTGGTGATTAATTCACCCTGGGGGCATGGCCAGGTGTTGGCGGGGCCTGCTTCTCGCGCAAAGATTAAAAAAATTAGTGCAAAAGATTGCTGAAACTCAAGTTGCATTCAGATTTTGGTGCAGGAACGCGTGCTTCATATTCCAGAAGCACTGGAATAAGGAAAGGTTAAACCAAAGGAAAGGCCTTCATCTGAACTGAAATGTAAAAGAACAGAGGGGGGATGGTTTCTCAGATTATGGAGAGAGAATTCTACTGGCGATTGAAGGTATAACTATTCAATCATTGGATGGGGAGTGAGAATGTGTACTATATACAGGAGGAGGATATGGAATAATTGTCAAAGATAACTAGAAAAGGAATGGGTTTCAAAATAAAATGAGCAGAACCCAGTTTATCATTGGGTCATGATGATATGGACACTAAGCTGTTGAAGGGAGTCAAACGTAATAGAGGTTCTGAACACAATTTTTCAATTCTCATCAAATATGTAAATTGCGTTGTGGGACTAGAGGTTTTCAAGTGAGAGAAGGATAAACCACGTAACTATAGCCCACTTAGTTTAATGTCAGTTGTGGGCAACCTCTTGAACTCTATCAAATTCGTGAATATTTAGACATGCCTGGAATAATTAAGCACAGCCAACATGAACTTATTACAGGAAAATCAGATTTTATAAATTGGAATGAAAGGAATGTAGATGCATCGTATATGCATAAAGGTGTGTTATAGGAGGCTAGCTATGGAAACCATGATATATAGGCCTGGACACAAAAGCAAAATACTGCGGATGCTGGATTCTGAAATAAAAACAGAAAATGCTGGCAATCTCAGCGGGTCAGATAGCATCGTGGAGAGAGAAACAGAGTTAATGTTTCAGGTTGATGACACTTTGTCAGAAAAAAAAAGATATTCCAGCATAAAATGGAATGCTTGTTTCAGAAATTGTGATTTTAATTCATTGGTGTATTTGGACTTTCAAAAGACTTTTGACAAGGTCCCACACAAGAGATTGATGTGCAAAATTAAAGCACATGGTATTGGGGGTAATGCACTGACATGGATAGAGAACTGGATGGCAGACAGGAAGCAGAGTCGGGATAAACGGGTCCTTTTCAGAATGGCAGGCAGTGACTAGTGGGGTGCCGCAGGGCTCAGTGCTGGGATCCCAGCTACTTACAATATACATTAATGATTTAGATGAAGGAATTGAGTGTAATATCTCCAACTTTGCAGATGACACTAAGCTAGGTGGCGGTGTGAGCTGAGAGGAGGATGCTAAGAGGCTGCAGGGTGACTTGGACAGGTTAGGTGAGTGGGCAAATGCATGGCAGATGCAGTATAATGTGGATAAATGTGTTATCCACTTAGGTGGCAAAAACACGAAGGCAGAATATTATCTGAATGGTGGCAGATCAGGAAAGGGGGAGGTGCATTATGGTACATCAGTCATTGAAAGTTGGCATGCAGGTACAGCAGGCGATGAAGGCGGCAAATGGTATGTTGACCTTCATAGCTAGGGGATTTGATTATAGGAGCAGGGAGATCTTACTGCAGTTGTACAGGGCCTTGGTGAGGCCTCACCTGGAATATTGTGTTCAGTTTTGGTCTCCTAATCTGAGGAAGGATGTTCTTGCTATTGAGGGAGTGCAGCGAAGATTCACCAGACTGATTCCCGGGATGGCAGGACTGACATATGAGGAGAGACTGGATCGACTGGGCCTGTATTCACTGGAGTTTAGAAGGATGAGAGGGGATCTCATAGAAACACATAAAATTCTGACGGGACTGGATAGGTTAGATGCAGGAAGAATGTTCCCGATGTTGGGGAAGTCCAGAACCAGGGGACACAGTCTTAGGATAAGGGGTAGGCCATTTAGGACTGAGATGAGGAGAAACTTCTTCACTCAGAGAGTTGTTAACCTGTGGAATTATCTACCGCAGAGAGTTGTTGATGCCAGTTCATTGGATATATTCAAGAGGGAGTTAGATATGGCCCTTACGGCTAAAGGGATCAAGGGGCATGGAGAGAAAGCAGGAAAGGGGCACTGAGGTGAATGATCAGCCATGATCTTATTGAATGGTGATGCAGGCTCGAAGGGCCGAATGGCCTACTCCCGCACCTATTGTCTATGTTTCTATGTCTATGTTTCGTCTCTGGGGAATTCCACTGTGGAACCTATGGAGGAGCAGGGATTGAGTGACCACAACTTCTGGATTTCCGCATTCATCTGCACATGTGCTGATTCCAGAAGTTGCTGTCACTGTCCGAGGAGTAATGGCGACGAACGCCGGAGATTAGCTATCATTGCCACCGCAAAATCCGGGCCATAGTATATGAGGAACTGTAACAACATTGATTGAAAGTTGGAGAACTGGCTGGAAACAAAGGATTAGGGTTTCAACTTGAATTTTTCTCTTCTCTGCACAGATGCCAGCTGACCTGCCGAATGTTTATAGTATATTCTATTTTTGGATTACGGTTAATAGGTGTTGCTTGGATTGGCATTAGAAACGGTAATGTTAACATCTATAATTTTTGGGAAATGGGGACAATCTAATTTTTTTCACATAATATAAAGCTTTATTTTCTGTTATGTTTGTCACATGCTTGTGTCAAATTTTAACCCTATTATAAATTCCTGTAACCACATATATAGTGCAAATAGTTTACGTAAACTCGTCACACTGCAATTATACTCTTGTGCAAGTGATAGTCCTGTAGCATCCCAGTTTTGCTCTATGCTCTAACTCTACTTCTCTGCTTCCCAAACGGTTGCAAGTTTTGAATTTAACTTGTAAATATAAATTCAAAATAGCATATAATAATAATAAAATAATAATAAAATATGCCTGCAAATGGGAGACTTATTACATCTGCATGCCATGGCCCAATGATCTCCTGTCCTCTGTCCCTGCTTCACCTAAGATTACACTGGGGGTGGGTGGGTGGGGGGAAGATATTACCCTCCACCCTGTTTGGGGTGGATAGTTCGAATTACCACCCGTCGGGAGTCGGTGGGAAAAGGCGGGAAATTTGGATCTTTAACTTTGTCACCGCCTCAGTGCTCTTTGGGGCGCGTTTGTGTCGGGAGCAAGGCAGTGTCCATCTCCACGACGCGCCACGTCATGCTGAAGTGTAGCAATGTCCCCCTCCTTCACTTAAAGGGGAGGGACGCTGCGAGGCCCCGTGAGGCCTCCTTGCCACACACTGCGCCACCAGGGAGGGGTTGGCCGGGCCAGTGGTCCGGCACCCAAGAGGTGGGTGTCGGGCTGCCTGGCCGAACCATCGGCCGACAATTAAAACAAAACGGCGGCGTGACCTCTCCATAATGGTGGACACATCAACTAGCCACCGACTCGAAAAGGGGTCGCTGCCGCCGTGCAGCCGACAATGGGTCGGAGCGCTGGGCAGGACGGAAACAAGGGGCGCGGTGGGAACCTGTTTCCGCTGCCCCTGGCCCAGTGGCAATGGCGGATGAATCACACCATCCGCCTGTCCCCGGTCGGAAAGGCGGTAACGGGCCTTAAAATAGATGCAATTCCGGCCCCTTAGTCTCTAGTCCTTGTGTGCCATACGTGGGAGATAAACTAGTATTTTATTAAAATTCTATCCATAAACCTTAATTCCCGCAATTAGAATTTCTGGTCAACCTTTTCCCATTGTGAACCAGTATTTCAATATTTCTAATTCAATTTTGCCGTGTTAACTTTCACCTTTCAGTACACCAATTAGTTAAAATGTTTTTTTTTAAATTGACATTTTTTTCCCTCAGCAACTGAAATTTCTAAAGTTCAATATAAAGTTTCAAACAAATTCAAAAAGTAACATTTTTCACCAAATTAAAATAGCCGAGTTATATAGCTGAGGGAGGTTCCAGGTCCAATTCCCCAATTTCGGCTGAATTCAGCCATGCAGTGGTCGAAATGCAATTGGCCTCAGCATTATTACACTGGTGAAATAAAAACCAATCTGGATACCTGAACTTGATCACTATCTTTTCAATGTTTAACTGGAGAAAATTGTGGCTCGTCCAGGATGTCTGACAAGCAGCCCGCTTATCCATTAAGTAGGTTATCCTTGACTGCTGCTTTAAAAACCCATTTGTTCCTTTAAAAAAAATCTCCATGATACAGCTCAAGTCACCTTTAGAAATTAACACCCCCCACCCCACCATAGAGCAAAATCTATTCCAAAAAAGTATTCCTATTCTTCATTATCCTCAATTCTGCCAGTTCAAGATGTCCTGGCCAAGATCTCGAAAATACAGATTTGCTGCCCATTCATCCCATTGCTGTTTGTGGGGAGTTGCTGGCACAAATGGCTGCCTTCAAAACAGTCACTGAACTTCAAAAGGAAATGACTTGATAATGTGTTATGCAAATGCAAATATCTATCTTTATTCAACAGCTGCAAGCAAAACTAAGTGTTAATATTTACTAAAGAGCAAATACTTGCTGCTAAGCAATATTTATAGGATATTAGAAAATATTAGGTCATATCATATGTACTTTAAAAGGATTAACATAACTTACCAGTTTGTATCTCTATCTCCATAGATGATTCATTGGGAACTAAACATAAAAACTAGTAAAAAATATGTACACATACACCTGTACACGTAAAATGTATACAAGTCTCACAATTATGCACCTTGATCTAATCAGATATGCACTCTTCAGATGCACTCCAGATTACTTCAATTGCTATATAAATATTTGACACTCATAACTCATCTCTTGTCATTTGATGACTTGAACATTTATCCTTGGTTTCAAAAAAGGAAAGTATGAGCTTATCTACTTAGCACAATGGACATAAAAATTCCCAGCCATCAACTGCAGATTAATTTGTGCTGGTGCTACTAATCCTATGGCTCGAATGCCAGCACACAAAAGGACATGAAGTGCATGAACATTTAAAAGTACCACACACGCACACAAATATCCAGATATTTTAAAAGGTCCATTCTGGATTTTTAGTTCAGGCGAATTAAACCATGACTTAGGTTGTCACTCATCATTCAAATGACTGGCTCAATTACAAATGTTTACGAAGTATTTACAGCACGGAAGCAGGCTATTCGACCCAACAGTTCCATGCTGACACTTACTACTTACAACATAAACTACTTTACCGCCCCCCGCCCCCCCCCCCCCCCCCATATTCCCTTAATAACTATATGGCAAAAATGCTCTACAAAATGCCAAGGAGAAGTGACAATAGCAGGGCAGAGAATGAGAGTGTGAAGAAAATTTTAAATCGTTCTCAGCAGTGTAACAAATCCAAACATTATAGGCAGAAAACTGTCAATAGTTCATTAAAATTGGTCACTGAAGTCTTTTTTCCAACCAATATTATATGGGAAACTTACCTTCATGAAATGAAAATTTTACAGCAATGGGGCTAGTACTTTATTACAAAAGCAAAATAAGGGCACAAATCACCAGAACTGTCCTATTAAGTTGTAATGAAGATCGAGTTACATCTGAAAACAGTTTTCACTTTGTTTAAAACATTAAGCAACAGTCTTCCATGAAAACAATATTCATGGTATAAAATATTAGGCATCACCAAGTACACTTACCCCAAATGGAGTATAAGAAGCAGGAGGTACCGAAGGTGGTGGCAGCACAGGTGAAGATTGGGGAAACAAGCCGAGGGCTTTCAGGTTTAGACCAGGGATTAAATGTGCTTGAAGCTGCAAAAATAAAATGTTATAGCATAAATGTTCTGACAAATAATGATCAAATTATTCAATTTTAAACACTACCTGAATGTATTAATAATGGAAAAGAATCTAGATTTCCTTAAAATACCAAAACCTTTTGTGTTAAAGAATGGAACACATTTTTCTGATTGTACTCGTCAACATCATCAAGCCTACCGAAAACCCATCAGACTATGTATTGAGAAGCCAGTGTCTTCAGAATTCTGCATTATAAACTATGTGCATCTTTTGTAGCACTTTTTTTGTTACTGTGCATCAATAAAGGAAGTTTTCTGCAATCAGAGCACTGTTTTCCTTTGGATAGCTAGTTTTGTCTTTCACAAGTTAAGCAGAAACCCCTGGAAGTGTAATTTGCAGGGATTAATTTGTAGGAAAATCATGGGATAAGCAGTGCAAATCCTCAATAATTTCCTGCTTCAGTTAACTACCCACTTTGCACAGTGTCCTCCAGTACCTGTACTTGGAAGGAGGGAACAAATGACATGCTTCAAACCTTGCTCTCAATCACGTACATCAGTAAACTACAATAGGATATCTCCATTTCCCACACCACAAAATCTCTACAGCTTTAGTGAAATTACCTCGCGAGTACAGAATTGTCAGTTTTGTGCTATGGAATGCCGATTGGGATTGGCAAGAAACTTAATTGTCTGTTTAGACTGAATACACAGCAATACCCAAGGATAAAGCGCCTTGTTCTGGTTCACAGAATAATTATAAATCAGCATAGAAGTTAGGCTCACCAAATAGTAGCACAATCATAAAATGTGTTCCTAAATCTAGATTTTGAAGATGTAATGACTTCCTCAATATAAAGCAAAGGCAAACTCAACAGCACTCTTTCTCCCTTACAGAACACAGCTACTGTTGGCCAATTGGACCCATATTAACAATGGCTGTGCGGAAGTCTATCAGCTAAAAGGTGCTGGCAGTGAAGAAGGGAAAAAATTCTGAACTTAAACGGAATCCTTTTTTTGGTTTAGCGAAAGGGACAGCAGGTGGGAAGGAGGATGAAAAAACAAATAACTTGAAGCACAAATTCAGCTTGAAGGATATGGTGTAGTAGCCATGAGAGACCAGAGTATTAGCTGGGCATGATTGGGAACTCAATGTTGTAGGCTGTAGGATTTTCAGGACAAGGAATTAGGAAAGGAGGTGGAGTAGCAATATTAAAAATAATGTCTCACTCGTGAAGTAGGGAGTGCTCTGGTATTGCATTTAATGGGGTAATGTACCCAAATACACCTGAGCACCAGTGTCAAATCTGGACACCAAAAGTGGAAAATTTGCTCATTGCATAGCATTGACATTTCTCTTCGAGCATAAGATTTTATCACCCAAACACTTATCCTACTCACCAATGCTCAGCTCAAGAAGTACTCAGCTCAAGAAGTACTCAGCTCTAGACCTTATCACAACCTTAATCCAGACATCAACACAAGTGCTGAATGACAGGTAGATGTAACTTCCTCCATCAGCATTAAACCATGAATGGCACCAAGCAGCCCAAGCAAAACATAGGGCTGCTCACTGATCATCTCAGTGTTCAGCTCGATTCACAAATTCCTGACAATGAAGCAGTATATGCCAGCTTACAGCAGGAGTCAGTTGAAGGGTCAGGGCGAGGTGGCTGATCCCTCTCTTATTGGAGATAGTTATTGTCTGGCATTTATCCAATACAAATATTACCTGCACTTGTCAGTCCAAGTCTGGATGTTGTCCAGGTCCTGCTATAGGCTGGTGCAGAGTTTTTCATTATTATAGGAGTTATGTATGGAGCTGAACGCGAATTGTCAGCAAACAGCCCTACTCCTGACCTTATGACAATGGAAGGTCATTGATATAGCAGCTGAAGTTGGTGAGCCAAGGATGCTGCCCCCAATGAACTCCAGCAACAATGGTCCTAAGGCTATGATATTTGGTATCTTAGAATTGCAACCGTCGTCGTTGTGTCAGATAAGATTCCAGCCACTGACAGGTTTTCACATTGACCTCGGGTTTGTGAGGGCTCCTTTGTGCCATACTTTCGACCAAACACTTATTCTTGCCTCTCCGCTGGTATTCAGCCAGTGTACACAACTGGATCAAAGCTATGATGAGGTCTGCAATCAAGTGGTTCTGCTACAACTTGAACTGAGCACCAGTGAGCTATTCATAAATAGGTGTCACTTGATGGCACTATTGTTGACTCCCATCACTTTACTGATGATTGGAAAGAGTCTGATATGATGGTAACTGGCCAATTTTGATTTGTCCTGCTTTTTGTGGGTAAGACATACCTGGGAATTTTGTCATTACTTGGATGCCAATCTCATAGCTGCACTTGGGTAAAATAGATTAATTGTAAATGTTATTTTAGTCTGTAAAATTTGATCAGTTTGATTTCTGATAACGTTACGTGAAGGTGGTAATGTAGCACAAGATTGCATGAAATTCAATAAACAGATTACTGCAATTTGTGAAATTACTAATCCTCAAGCCACACAACCCTGTAAAGATTATCCAAAAAGAGGCAGCTTCTGGAACAAAAAGGGACAAGGTTCATTTATAGGAATGACTGAAAGAAAATGGGTTCTGTTAAGTATTCCAAATGGTAATACAGGTGCAACATCAGAAATCCGGAGTCCTCAGGACCGAGTCCGTTCTGGTTTTTGGGTTTTTCTGGATTTCAGACAAGAAAATCAATAGTCTGAAAACCAGAATCCTCAAGCGAATCAGTGCCGGGTTTTGAGCGGCGAGGTCTGAAATCCGGCAAAACCCAAAATCTGGCTCGGATTTCAGACTTGATTGTCTTGTCTGAAATCTGGAATCCTCGACCGAAATCATGCCGGATTTCGGGTTTTGCCTCAAAATGTCTGTTTTTCGGACAATAATTCCGGATTCAGGACAACTAACAGAGCTGCCAAAATGTCCGGTTTTTGGACAACTCCGGTTTTCGGAGTTCTGGATTCGGGATGTTGTAACTGTACAACCCTTGATTGGAAATACAGCACTGCCTTTGAACACTAAGAATATGCTGGCTCCTTACATTCATAGCAGCCATATCATTATCATAAGACTCCCTAATTTTCTTCATAATTTCTTCTTCAGCTTTGGAACATGCTTCAATACTGCTTTTTATTGTAATGGTCCTTTCTGGATTATAAAGCGTCAAGTCTTGCAAGCTGCAGAACAAATAAACACAAACATTTGGTCAAAAGTTCATCAATTGAATGCACAGAAACCTTAAGACCAGAATTCCAAAACTTACGGAGAAATTGTGATTTTGGTGTCTGTATCTTGCTCGATTTTTTTCAGGTTTCTTCCTTCTTTCCCAATGAGTCGTCCAACAAAATTGTTGTGTGCTAAAATCTTTAAAGGTATTTCTTCTGTGCTGCAAATGTGTAAATATGAGATTTAATCCAGCTTGCAATTTTTTTTGCAGATGGTGATTCGTTTAATTAAAGGAAAGACTTGCATTTATTTAGTGCCTTTCATGGTCACTGGACATCCCACAAGAAATAGAAGCAGGATTAAGCCATTTAGCCCATTCAGTAAGATCATGGCTGATCTGATCATGGACTCTGTTCCACTTCCCTACCTGCTCCCCATAACCCTTTATTCCCTTATCGCTCAAAAATCTGTCTATCTCCACCTTAAATATATATTCAATGACCCACAGCTCTCTGGGGTAGAGAATTCCGTAGATTTACAATCCTCAGAGAAGAAACCTACTCAACCTATCTTCATAAGTTAACCTCCTCATCTCCGGGATTAACCTAGTGAACCTTCTCTGAACAGCCTACAATGTAAGTATATCCTTCCTTAAATACGGAGACCAAAACTGTACGCAGCACTCTAGGTGTGGCCTTACCAATACCCTATACAGTTGTAGGACTTCTCTGTTTTTATACTCTATCCCCCTTGCAATAAATACCAACATTCCATTTGCCTTCCTGATTACTTGCTATACCTGCATGCTAACTGTGTGTTTCATGCACAAGAACCCCCAGGTCCCTCTGTACTGCAACACTTTGCAATTTTTCTGCATTTAAATTGTAATTTGCTTTTCTATTTTTTCTGCCAAAGTGGATAACCTCACATTTTCCCACATTATACTTCATCTGCCAGATTTTTGCCCACTCACTTAGCCTGTACATATATCTTTGCAGATTTTTTTGTGTCCCTCCTCACAATTTGCTTTCCCACCCATCTTTGTATCAGCAGCAAATTTAGCTACATTACACTCGGTCCCTTCATCCAAGTCATTAATATAGATTGTAAATAGTTGAGGACCCAGCACCGATCCCTGCGGCACTGTTTGCCAACCAGAAAATGACCCATTTATGCCGACTCTGTTTTCTGTTAGTTAGCCAATCCTCTATCCATGCTAATATATTACCCCCAATCTTGTGCAGTAACCTTTTATGTGGCACCTTATCGAATGCCTTCTGGAAATCCAAATACATCACATCCAGTGGCTCCCCTTTATCCACCTTGCTCATTACATCCTCAAAGAACTCTAGCAAATTTGTCAAACATGATTTTCCTTTCATAAACCATGCTGGCTCTGCTTGATCGAATTATGCTTTTCCAAATGTCCTGCTACTGCTTCCTTAATAATGGACTCCAGCATTTTCCCAATGACAGATGTTAGGCTAACTGGTCTATAGTTTCCTGCTTTTTGTCTGTCTCCTTTTTAAAATAGGGGCGTTACATTTGCGGTTTTCCAATCCGCTGGGACATCCCCAGAATCCAGGGAATTTTAGTAGATTACAACCAATGCATCCACTATCTCTGCAGCTACCTCTTTTAAGACCCTTGGATGTAAGCCATCAGATCCAGGGGACTTGCCTGCCTTTAGTCCCATTATTTTACTGAGTATTACTTCATTAGTGATAGTGATTGTATTAAGTTCCTCCTTCCCTATAGCCCCTTTCTTTATCCACCATTGGGATATTTTTAGTGTCTTCTACCGTGAAGACCGATACAAAATATTTGTTCAACCTCTCTGCCATTTCCCTGTTCTCATTAATTCGCCAGTCTCATCCTCTAGGGGACCAACATTTACTTTAGCCACTCTTTTCCTTTTCATGTACCTATAAAAACTCTTACTATTTGTTTTTATATTTTGTGCTAGTTTACTCTCAATCTGTATCTTTCCTCTCTATCATTTTTTTTTAGTCGTTCTCTGCTGGATTTTTAAAGATTCCCAATCCTCTGGCCTCCTACTAGTCTTGGCCACATTGTATGCCCTTGCTTTCAATTTGATACCATCCCTTATTTCCTGAGTTAGCCACGGATGGTTATCCCTTCTCTTAGTCTTTCCTTCTCATCGGGATATGTTTTTGTTGCGAGTTATGAAATATCTCCTTAAATGTCTGCCACTGCTCATCAACCGTCCCATACTTTAATCTATTTTCCCAGTCCATTTTAGCCAACTCTGCCTTCATACCTTTGTAGTCTCCTTTATTTAAGCTTCGGACCCTGGTTTGAGAGCCAACTTTCTCACCCTCCAACTGAATTTGAAATTCAACCATGCTATGTTCACTCATTCCTAGAGGATCTTTTACTACGAGATCATTTATTAATCCTGTCTCATTACACAGTACCAGATCTAAGATAGCCTGCTTGCTGGTCGGTTCCATAACATACTGTTCAACAAAACTATCCTGGATACACTATGAACTCTTCCTCAAGGCTACCCTGGCCAATTTGCTTTGTCCAATCAATATGAAGGTTAAAATCACCCATGATTATTGCCGTTCCTTTATTACAAGCCTCCATTATTTCTTGATTTATACTCTGTCCAACAATGTAGCTACTGTTAGGGGGCCTATAGACCACGCCCACCAGCGACTTTTTTTCCCTTATTATTCCTTATCTCCACCCAAACTGATTCAACATCTTGATCCTCTGAGCAAATATAGTTTCTCACGAACACACTGATCCCATCCTTTATTAACAGTGCTACCCCACCTCCTTTTCCTTTCTGTCTGTCCTTCCGAATTGTCAAATACCCCCGAATATTTCATTCCCCGTCCTGGTTACCTTGCAACCACGTCTCTGTAATGGCTATCAGATCATACCCATTTGTATCTATTTATGCCATCAACTCATCTATTTTGTTATGAATGCTACGTGCATTCAGGTAGAGTTTAAAAATTTTTTTTTAACCATTTTTTCCTGCTTTGATCCCACTTTCTGATTCACTTATGTTTATACACTCTGTCCCTTCCTGCCATGCTCTGGATTTTATTTCCCTCAGTGCTATCCTGATCCATTGCCTTCTCCTGGTTCTTTGACTTTTAAAATTTTCGCTCAGCTGAATCCTCCCCCCCACTAATTAGTTTAAAGCCCTCTCTACAGCCCTAGTTATTTGATTCGCCAGGACCCTTGTCGCAGCACGGTCTAAGTGGAGCCCATCCCAACGCAACAGCTCCCTCTTTCCCCAGTACTGGTGCAAGTATCCCACGAACCAAAACCCATTTCTCCCACACCAGTTTTTGAGCCATGTGTTTAAATCTCTGATCTGATTTACCCGATGCAAAATTTGCTCGTGGCTCAGGTAGTAATCCAGAGATTATTACCTTTGTGATTCAGCTTTTTAATTCCCTTCTCGCCCGAATCATTTCTCTTGCCCCCCCATCTCTCCTCCTCTGGAAAGAGAAGAGGGCCGGGGGAAGGGAGGAGTGGGGAAAGAGCGGGGGGGGGGAGGAGAAGAACAGGCAGGGGGGGGGGGAGGAGAAGAACGGGCGGGGGGGAAGGAGAAGAACGGGCGGGGAGGGGGGGGGGGAGAAGAACGGGCGGGGGGGGGAAGGAGAAGAACGGGCGGGGGGGGGGAAGGAGAAGAACGGGCGGGGGGGGGGGGGGGGGAGAAGAACGGGCGGGGAGGGGGGGGGGGAGAAGAACGGGCGGGGGGGGGAGGAGAAGAACGGGCGGAGGGGGAGGAGAAGAACGGGCGGGGGGGGGGGGGGGGGGGAGAAGAACGGGCGGGGGGGGGGAGGAGAAGAAGAACGGGCGGGGGGGGGGAGGAGAAGAAGAACGGGCGGGGGGGGGGGAGGAGAAGAACGGGCGGGGGGGGGAAGGAGAAGAACGGGCGGGGGGGGAAGGAGAAGAACGGGCGGGGGGGGAAGGAGAAGAACGGGCGGGGGGGGGGAAGGAGAAGAACGGGCGGGGGGGGGGGGGGGGGAGAAGAACGGGCGGGGGGGGGGAGGAGAAGAAGAACGGGCGGGGGGGGGGGAGGAGAAGAACGGGCGGGGGGGGGGAGGAGAAGAAGAACGGGCGGGGGGGGGGGGAGGAGAAGAACCGGCGGGGGGGGGGGGAGGAGAAGAAGAACGGGCGGGGGGGGGAGGAGAAGATGAACGGGCGGGGGGGGGGGAAGGAGAAGAACGGGCGGGGGGGAGGGGAGGAGAAGAACGGGCGGGGGGGGAGGAGAAGAACGGGCGGGGGGGGAGGAGAAGAACGGGCGGGGGGGAGGAGAAGAACGGGCGGGGGGGGGAGGAGAAGAACGGGCGGGGGGGGAGGAGAAGAACGGGCGGGGGGGGAGGAGAAGAACGGGCGGGGGGGGAGGAGAAGAACGGGCGGGGGGGGAGGAGAAGAACGGGCGGGGGGGGAGGAGAAGAACGGGCGGGGGGGGAGGAGAAGAACGGGCGGGGGGGAGGAGAAGAACGGGCGGGGGGGGGAGGAGAAGAACGGGTGGGGGGGGGAGGAGAAGAACGGGTGGGGGGGGGAGGAGAAGAACGGGTGGGGGGGGGGGAGGAGAAGAACGGGCGGGGGGGGGGGGGAGGAGAAGAACGGGCGGGGGGGGGAGGAGAAGAACGGGTGGGGGGGGGAGGAGAAGAACGGGTGGGGGGGGGAGGAGAAGAACGGGCGGGGGGGGGGAGGAGAAGAACGGGCGGGGGGGGGGGGAGGAGAAGAACGGGCGGGGGGGGGAGGATAGGGGGGGCGGAGGAGAGAAGAGATCGGGGGGATTGGAGTCATACAAACTATGAGTGTCCCAAATTCCATGCTGAGCTAGCTGACTGTCAGCATCAAGAGGATACTATAATTGGCTTTATTATTGGCAGACTATAAAGATTACAGGGAAAAAGCTGGGGGTAAAGAGAAGGGCAACCGATACCTTGTTTAAGGTTTCTGAGCTCGAAGAGCAGGTTGAAGATTCTGGGGTAAAAATGATTCAAGTAATCTACATTTGAGGAACAAATAAAGTGAACCCCAAATAATTTGAGATTTCCACAAATTCTGGAAGCAGGTAACATTGAATTTAGAAGAGGGGATGGGTACAGTTTCTATTTATCTGCATTAGGTAGAGGAAATTGAACTTGTGGAATGAGAGGTAGCGTTGAAACGGAGAATTGTGTATTTATGGTCGTGGGCTATTAAGAGGTATTAATTCTGAGAGTGACCAAATGAACTGCAGAGTGTTGCAGCGGCTTGTACTTTCCTATACTCTTATGTAAGAGGGGGAAACATAACTATTGAAATGAAGGAGGAATATTATGGCAATTTAAAGCAAAAGTCAGATATTATGGCAATTAAAAACACCCATCTGCTTCGCAGATGCAAACTAAATTGTTCACATTTTTAAGGATCTAAATGCAAATGCCATATACGTACAATTTTGTATCCTGAGCTTCCTTTTGCATGATTTCCATAATCATCTTGCAAGCAGCTGAACATCCTTCTGGTGTTGAGTGAATACTTATTGGTTTCTCAGCAGCACCCGCATTATCTTTGCGATGAATATCGATCCTAAACACAAAGACAGGTATTCATATTACTAAAAGTGAACTGTCCAGAAGCTATGTACAAGAGAAGTACAGACTGATAAGTACAAATGTCAAGAGTAAATTTTTAAGAGCAATAAAACCCCCTTCCAGAGAATGATCAAAATTTAGACAAAAAAATCTAAATTCTAAATTCTCTTTCCCCTTTTGCATTCAAAGATCTTCACACCTTCCCTCAGTCTGTGCAATGGCTCTTCAAACAGTTACTGGATACAGTACGATAGTAGACTCAGGTCACTGGCCTGGAAGTTTTCCTATCCTTATGGACTTGGAGTTATAGGTGGGCTCAACTCAAAAGGAGGTTAAGATCTACAACTTTAAAGGGGAGCAGAATATTCTCTCCATCATCCCAACCGTTCCAAATTCTACAACTACACACAAGTACAGTTAGTACCATTTCATGACTAGGTTAAAAGACCCCCTACCCAATATTACATAGCCAAACTGATTTTAAAGATTCTTCTGTGAAATCTCTGTGCAATTCTCTACCGTGTTCAGCAAGGTGGTACTGCAGCCAGCCTTGCCTTGGAGAGCAGCAGATATGTGGGTATAAGTGACTAACAGCAAGTTCATATAATTAACACAAGATACAAAGAAAATTTCAAAAGCAAAAAATGCCAGGTATCAAATGCTGTTGCTTGCAAAGAAAACCAAGTTTGTCCACACGAGATTTATCTACAAAAATTGAATGGTGAATCAGTGAACCAGTTGTCATGTACTGCGAGAATGGGCCAGACAGAAGGTAAAGAAAAAGCTGTAAGGAAATCCTCGTGCTGTGGCCCAAACAGTAACACTTATAAACCCATCTCTAGTTATGTTCTTTCAAAGCAGAATCCGGAAAGTGAACCCACTGCCCCGCCCAAGCAATAAGACAGATCTGGAAGTGATACGTAGGCTCCCGTTCACCAAGCAGAATTCACAAGATCTGTTCTTCCCCCGCCCCCCCATGGGCCTGTACTTTCTGCCTCCATGTCCTCACCAACAGCCACTTAAACAGCCCCAAATGGCCACACTCAAACAAGGGCAGAACCCCAAAAGATGCTGGAAAAAATACAGAAATATACAGACAAATAAATAAATGAAATACAGAAAGAAAGAAAGAATTGATGGATTCAGCAAGACATCAGAGGAAAGACTGCAATAGATCAAGCATAAAGACAGGCAGCATCACAGATCATCTCAAAAAAACACACATCAAGGAAAGAAACATAACAAAATGTACACAAAGCATAGCATCTGTCCAGACACAATACATCACAGACATCAATCCACAATCTGAAGTGAAAGATAGACACACATCCAAATCAGAATTCCTCCAATTTAATGGTGAGCAATGCATGGTACATTCACTACAATATATTTTTTGCAAGAATATCAATTAATTCTCACTTCATTAGAATCAGTTTGGCCAATTACCAATCCTGCTTCTGAATCAGACGGGAGCACAAAATCTAGACCAGTAGTGCAGTACTGAGGGAGTGCTGTATTGTTTGGGGTGCCATCTTTCAGATGAAACTCAAATGGAGGTCATGTTTGCTTCTGAAAGGTCACCAACCTGAAACGATGGCCTGGATTTTCCAAGGCCTATGGCCACGTATGCGGCCGCAAGTGCCCCGCACGTTCCGGGTTTACGCATGGACTGCACATGCACGAAAACACAGAACTTGTAATCTGTTAAGATCGCGACAGATCCTCCGCATGCACAGGAAATGGACATTCGATGGCGGAGAGTTTCCCAGGAAACTCTTTTGCCTGATAAAAACTTTTACCATCTAAGGGTGAAAATACATTTTTTAAAATAATTTTTAATATTTTATTTTAACATTCAAAAACCTGTAAAATAGGTGTTATTTTTGGCCCCTTAAAAAAATGTTTATTTTTTCAAAAAATTTAATTTGTTTTAAATGTTTAATGAATTGTATTTTAATTAATTTTAAACATGTATGTTTTTTTATTTCAGTGCTGTAAAAATGTAATTTTTGGGTGATATCTATTAAGCTTATGAGGATTCTATATATAAATGTAATCCACATAAGCTTAATGGGAATCCCCTTTGATTGGTTGGACTGGCCCACGTGATATCAGGGACGTTTGCGAACTGCCTGTGCCCAAGATACATGGGGCATTTTGCACATAGAAGCTCAGGAATGCGAGCCTCCGTGGATCCATGACCATCAGGTAGAATTCAGGACAGATAACTCTTTCTCTCCACAAATGCTGCCTGATCGGCTGAGTACGTCCAGCATTTTCTGTTGTTTCGTGTCTGCTTGTACAGGTGACATAAAAGATCCTGTGCCTCTGCATGAAGAGCAGCAGTGAGTTCTCACTGTGTACAGCCAAATACTAATCAAAAACAAATTTATAATCTCTGCTTAATTCAAATCACTTAATTCAAGATGGTCTGAGGAAGTTAAATATTTTATTCATGCTAAATTCTCAAATTTGTTTACATTAGACAATTCAAATATTTTTAGCACAAAAATGACTTCAAAGTATCAGGAGTAATTATATCTTATTTGATGGTTGTGGGACCAAGCGGTGTGTCACGCTTGCCTACATAACATTGAATGCAGTTTAAAAAAAAAGTTGCAAGTGGAATACTTACTTTGACTGGGTTTGTTTTGTGATATTACGGATTGTGGCTCCTTCCTTCCCAATGATAGCACCTACAAACTGAGTTGGAACCACGATTCGCAAAGGAACATCGGACTGCTGCTGTTTTGGTCTAACCGTACCACTAGGTGACCCTTGCCTGGGCGGGCCTCGTTGTCCAAAACCACGCCGTGCTTGTGAAGGTGGCAGTTGTGAACTCTGTTGAGCAGCCATCTCATCGGGGATGTAGGTTACTTTTATTGAGTAATTCTCCAACATATAGCCATTAAGTTTCTCAATTGCCCTATTAAGGAAAGAAGCTTTTAATTCATCAGCACTTATGTCATACGATATACATGTGTTTTGTTTCCCATAAATAAAAAAAAGGAAAGGTATTAATAAAATTATGGAGTCTGCAATCTAATAAAAACAGCACCCCCATAAGCCCCTTTTATAAAACACACCAGTAAATCAGGCATTATGAACATAAATCCTGGAAATCAGAAAATATTGAAAATAGGAAGGTCAAAATATCTGAAAGAATGAAGATCATTCATCAAAAATAAAGTTAGATCACGCAACTAATTTTTCGGAGGTTGGAATGGGAACACCCCAATAGGATAGCATTCTGGCAAAGGTGATGTGCATACTTGGCATTGACCTGCTTGCCTGGCTGGTTCCAGGGCCATGAGAGCCTGCTCGGTTTTTCTACACTGCCCTTAACTTCAGCCTATCCCTCACCCCTTTAGAGACACACACGAATATATATCTATTATTTCTTAGATTTATCTCATTATGCCTCCTATTGTCTCATGCTTATCATTTATTTTGTACGTGTGCTCCTGCTTTTGTTGCTTCTTAAATGCTGGTCATTTGTAATATTTTCCAGCTCTGATGAAGGGTCCATACCTACAATGTTAACTTGTCTTGTTTTCTGCACAGATGCTGCCCAACCTACAGAGTGTTTATACCATTTTCTGCTTTTTAAATTTCTTCCTCCCTTACTGTATTTTAAGGGCCAGTGTTTGTGTTCTACAACTGCTTAGCAATGGAAGTGATCAAGTGGCAACATAAAGCACAAGGTTTCATGCAGACGTCAGATACAGAATATAATTACCAACACTGGCCACAAAAGTGCCTCAGTTCCAACTTAAGAGCACCCCTTACTGGACCCAATGTAAATTTTCGTACTTCTCACATCAGATATCCTTATGGCCAGAGATATGGCAAATTTTCATGCCAATCTGTAGGTGTTAACTTGCTTCCATAGAGGTGAAGTATTAAGATTATCAATTCATTGCACAATACTCTAGGACCCAAACTTTTATATGATCAGTCTGGTCTGATTTTGAATCTAAATCACAGAAGTGAAAAGACACTACCAAACCATCCCCATCCCATCCCCCAATTTCCCAATGCATTTTTTCAATCTAATTGGAGATTACACCTCACCACCAATAACCATTGACCTGAAACAGATGAGCTAAATTTAATTGAACAGACTTCATCAGTATTTATTTTTGGCAGTTAAAAGCCAAAGATAAATACAGATGAAGTCTGTTCAATTCAATTTAGCTCATCCATCTAAAAAAAAATCCGTAGTTTCCATCACAGCAACATAGAATTTCAAACACTTTACATCATAGAAACAGGCCATTTGGTCCACCTTTGCTGTTGTTTATGGTCCACTCAAACCGCTTCCCATTGCACTTCATCTAATCCTATCAGCATAACCTTCTATTTCTTTCCTCTCTCATGTACTTATCTAGCTTCCCCTTAAATGCATCGATACTATTCACCTCAACTACTCCATGTGGTAGCAAGTTCCACATTCTAACCACTCTTTGGGTAAAGACATTCTACCCCATCAAACCACTCAATTTTAAAGACCTCTATTAGGTCATCCTTCAGCCTTCTCTTTTCTAAAGAAAAAAGCCCCAGCCTGTTCAGTCCTTCCTTCCTGATAGTTATCCTGAGTTATTATCTGCTGATAGACACAGGATGCCAGACAAATGTATTTGTTAGCCAAGTGTTTATGCATGACATACTTAAGTCCTTGTAACAATCAGCCAGCCCAGAAACAGGATATTCCTGTAGTTCAGTGTCACAGCTAATGGCAGTTTTAATTAGCAAATTAAGATTTAAAAGAAAAAAGCACACTATCCACATTAAAAGGCAAATTTAAGAACGATTCCAGGAGTATTTTCAATATGTGGATGGGCTTCCAGTTAAAACAATAGTGGCATACACACTGGAATAGTTTTGGAAAGGGTAATTTGCTTATATATGTAAATGTAGCATCCCTTACTCGTTTGTCACAATGCAGATTTCCAAACTAGATACATACACTATGGGGGGTGGGGGGGAGGGGAAGAGAGAAGAGAGAAATGCCAGTTTCTTCTGGCCTGGAGCCAGAAATGTGCAAGTACCAATCTGTAAACTTAATCACCTATAGAAATAACTTATAATTAACTTAGCATGTGTCTATTTAGTTAGAGATGATCACCTTAAAAAGTAGCAGACTTTAAACAGCTGCCCCCGAGCAGCAAAATATGCAATCTAGGTTACAAGTTATAACACTCCTGTTATAAAGCAATGTATTGTGTATTGTCCAACTTACTGTAAAAATGGCACAATGATGCCAGTTGGAACAAGAAGGGGAATGAGACTGCTGGCAAAAGTGATATCAGATAAATTGAAGGAGGTTGAATGAAAAGAATTAAATTAAGGAAAAGTGGTATTTAGTGGAAAGTGATTTTAAAACACTGCAGATTATGTAGAGTTGGAGGACAAGTAACAGAATGGATAGCATGCTGGCTACAAAACAATAAACAGAGAGCAGGCGGTTAAAGGATTTACTCAGACCGGCGCAAAGTGGGAAGTGGTATTCCACAGGGATTGGTGCGGAGAGCACTGTTGTTTACCATTTACATAAACGAATTGGACTCGGGAATCAGTACAATTTATAAATTTGTGGATGACACTAAATTGGGGGAGTATAGTTAATATGGAGGAACAATGTGAAAATAAGACATTAATAAACTTGCAGAATGGGTATGCAAATGGGAAATAAGTGTCAATATAGAATTCAATAGTGCATTTTGGTAGGAAGAATAAGGTGGCCACATTCTCCTTGGAAATGGGGTAGAGTAGCAAAGCGATCTAGGGGTACAGATACACAAATTACTAAAAGGTAGCGACACAGGTTAATACCTGTAAATCCATTAAAAGAAAAATACTGGGGTTCCTTTCTAGAGGGATAGAGGTACTTTAAACTTAGATATAACCTGGTTTAATCCACACTTATTACTGTGCGCAGTTCTTGTTGAGCAGGCTGGGAGAAGAGAGAAGGCAGAGGGGTGACCTGATAAAAGGCTGGACGTAGGGAAGACCAGACGTAGGGAAGATACTTCCACTTGTAGGGGAGACCAAAACTAGGGGCCATAAATACAAGATAGTTACTAATAAATCCAATAAGGAATTCAGGAGAAACTTATTCACCCAGGGAGTGGCTTGAATGCAGAATGGAGTAATTAAGACGAATAGCACAGATGCATTTAAGGTGAAGTTAGATAAACAAATGAACAAAAAAGGAATATAAATGTATGCTGATGGATTAGATGACAAGGGGTGGGAGGAGGATGTGTGAAGCATAAACACTGGTATGGACCTGTTGGGCCGAATGGCCTGTTTCCCATCCTGACTTCTCTATCTCCATTTCTGGGTATAGGCGGTCAACCAATATCTACTGTAAGCCCACAGCTACCTTGATTACAATTCCTCCCACCCCGCTCTCCAAGGACTCCATTCCATTCTCCCAGTTTCACCATCTTCATTACATCTGTTCTGACAATGTCACCTTCCACACCAGTGCTTCTGATACGTCTTCCTTTCTGCTCAACCAAGGATTCCCCTCCACTATGGTTGGCAGGACCATTGACCGCGTTTGTCCCATTCCCTGTACTTCTGCTTTCACCCCTTCCCCTCCCTCCTGTACCAAGATAGAGTCCCGCTTGTCCTCACCTTCCACTCCACCAGCCTCCACATTCAACGGATCTCCATCAAGATGCCAAACACATTTTCCACTCCCCTACCAGAATTCCTAAGGGTTTGTTCCCTCCGTGACACCCTGGTCCACTCTTCCATCACCCGCAACACTCGCTCCCCTTGCCATGCAAGTGTTGGAGATGCAACAAATGCCCTTTTACTTCCTATCATCCAGGGCCCCAAATACTCCTTCCAGGTGAAACAGCGATTTACCTGTACTTTTCAACCTGGTATACTGTATACGCTGCCATTTTAATTCTCTGTTCCACTTTGACCTTGGCCTCCTATAATTTTCCAATTAAGTTCAATGGAAGCTCGAGGGACAGCACCTCATCTTTCGATTAGGCATGTTACAATCTTCTGGACTCAACACTGATGTCAATAATTTAATATCATAACCACTGCATCAATTTTTCTCCCCAGACTGCGGTTTAAAAAAAAATTCATTCCTGGGATGTGGGCATTGCTGGTAACACCAGCATTTATGGCCCATCCCCAATTGCACTCGAGGTGGTGGTGGTGGTGAACCGCCTTCTTGACGTACATGTGGTGAAGGAACTCCCGCAGTGCTGTTAGGGAGAGTTCCATGATTTTGACCCAGCGACGACGAAGAAATGCATTCTAGTTCCAAGACAAGATGGTGGGTAACTTGAAGGGGATGGTGTTCCCATGTGTTTGCTACTCATCCTTCTAGGTGGTAGAGGTCGTGGGTTTGGGAGGTGCTGTCGAAGACGCCTTGGTAAATTGCTGTAGTGCATCTTGTCGATAGTACACACTGCAGCCATGGTGTGCTGGTGGTAGAGGGAATGAATGTTTAAGGTGATAGATAGGGTGCCAATCAAGCGGGCTGCTTTGTCATGGATAGTGTTGAGCTTCTTGAGTGTTGATGGAGCTGCACTCATCCAGGCTAGTGGAGAGCACTCCATCACACTCCTGACTTGTGCCTTGTAGATGGTGGAAACGCTATGGGGAGTCAGGAGGCGAGACACTCAATGCAGAATACCCAGCCTCTTGTAGTCAAAGTATTTATGTGGTTGGTCAGCAGGCCGGGGCCATTAGAGGGAGCAGCGTGCGGCGGTATGCCACTGCAGGCAGTAGTGCGTGCTGCTGCAGGAGGGCAACGTCTGCGAAGAGGGCGACTGGATTTGACGTCGCCTAAATCCAGGTCACTGATTGCAATGTGGGCAGGTACAGCAAGAGCGGTGAGGTCGGGACGGAGGAGCGGCAAGAGTTCGTAAAGGGATGTGATTGGACCCCAGGAGAGGCGCGAGTTTGGGGCCCAGAAGAGGCAAGGGCCCAGGGGCAGCATGGGCCAGCCCACACTGCGATATGTGTGCGTACTAGCTCCGTGCAGCAAAGCTGGTCTCTAGGCGTCTTGGCTAATCCTTGTCACTGGACCAAGACCTAACTCTGTCAAGCCCATGTGATGGCTGGTGTTCAACGGCCACCACACGTTAAAAAAATCCATGCACAGGCATCTTCCACCCTTCAAGATGTAGTTTGGGATCTGAAATATTAGGTCCTTCATTGAAACACCTGTAAACTCATCTCTTTTTGGCATGGAAGCAAGTCATCCTCGTTTCGAGGGACTGCCTATGATGATGCCGGCCAATGGCGATGCCCAGGATATTGATGGTGGGGGATTCGGCGATGGTAATGCCATTGAATGCCAGGGGGCAGTGGTTCGACTCTCACTTGTTGGAGATAGTCATTGCCTGGCACTTGTGTGGCGCGAATGTTACTTGCCACTTACCAACCCAAGTCTTAATGTCATCTAGGTCTTGCTGTGTGTGGGCATGGACAGCTTCATTATCTGAAGAGTTGCAAATAAAACTGAATTGCGCAATCATAAGTGAACATCCCCACTTCTGACTTTATGATTGAGGGAAGATCATTAATGATGCAGCTGAAGATGGTTGCACCTAGCACACTACCCTGAGGAACTCCTGCAACGATGTCCTGGGGCTAAGATGATTGACCTACAACAAACTCAACCATCTTTCTTTGTGTTAGATATGATTCAGCCAGGAGAGGTTCCCCCCTGATTCCCATTAACTTCAATTTTACTAGAGCTCCTTGATGCCACACTCGATCAAATGCTGCCTTGATGTCTCTCCTTCCTCACCTCTGGAAATCAGATCTTTTGTCCAGGTTTAAATTTTTTTTAATTTTTTTTATTCGTTGCCAATCTTTCCAATTCTTTGTCAAATCACAAACGCCAGAGGTCACCTTGCACACATCAAGGATCACTCTGCACCAATGCTCTTAGCCAAAAGGCCTAGAGCCACTGCACCGTTCCTGGAAGTACTGCAATACCAGGTTCATGCCATGGAGGTGGATAGGTCAGGCCCCCCACACACCTCCGTTTTAGACCAAGGCTGCAATGAGCAGGTGCTGCCATTTACACATCCTCTAGATCCATCTTTTGTTTATTTACTTGTCCCATTACCACCGGAGTGTCTTGCATCATTATCTCTTAATTAATCACACCTGCCTTCCATCCTATTACAGGCCTTCCCTCCCCTGCCTCTGTACTTGTTTAAAAACTGATAATCTCTAAAATCGTCGAGTTCTGATGAAAGACCATCAACAAGTATTTATATAGCGCCTTTAATGTAGTGAAACGTACAAGTATTACGAGATAAAACAATTTGACACCGAGCCGCAGAAGTAGAAATTAGCGCAGGAAAGGGGTAGGTTTTAAGGAGAGACTAAAAGCAGGAAAGAGAGGTAGAGAGGCGGAGAGGTTTAGGCAGGGAGTTCCAGAGCTTGGGGCCTAGGCAACAGAAGGCACAGCCACCAAGGGTTGATCGATTATAATCAGGGATGCTCAAGAGGGTGAGGAGAGCAGACATCTTGGGGGGCTGGAAGAGATTACAGAGATAGGGAGGGGCGTGGCCATGGAGGGATCTGATAATAAGGATGAGAATTTTGAAATCGAAGCGTTGCTTAACCGGAAGCCAATGTAGGTCAGCAGGCTCAGGGGTGCTCAGAGACATGGACCATATACAGTAGACACCTCAAAGCGCCAGAGAAATACCACCAGCGCTGCCTCCGAAAGATTCTGTAAATCCCCTGGGAGGACAGACGCACCAACATCAGTGTTCTCGA
The DNA here is from genome assembly GCF_044704955.1 of Pristiophorus japonicus. Lineage (NCBI taxonomy): Eukaryota > Metazoa > Chordata > Chondrichthyes > Pristiophoridae > Pristiophorus > Pristiophorus japonicus. The sequence goes on along the minus strand of NC_091981.1, from coordinate 128,701,970 downwards.
TCAGGCCAACATCCCCAGCATTGAAGCACTGACCACACTCGACCAACTCGGTTGGGCGGGACACACCAACCGCATGTCCGACACGAGACTCCCAAAGCAAGTGCTCTACTCGGAGCTACTACACGGCAAGCGAGCCCCAGGTGGACAGAGGAAACTTTTCAAGGATAAGAACACAAAAAATAGGAAGAGGAGTAGAGTAGGCCACACGCCTCTCGAGCCTGCTCCGCCATTCAATAAGATCATGGCTGATCAGATCATGGACTCAGCTCCACTTCCCTGCCTGCTCCCCATAATCCCTTATCCCCTTACCGTTTAAGAAACTGTCTATTTCTGTCTTAAATTTAGTCAATGTCCCAGCTTCCACAGCTCTGCGAGGCAGCGAATTTCATAGATTTACAACCCTCAGAAGAAATTTCTCTTCATCTGTTTTAAATGGGCGGCCCCTTATTCGAAGATCATGCCCGCTAGTACTAGTCTCCCCCATCAGTGTAAACATCCTCTCTGCAAGCCTCCTCATAATCTTATACGTTTCAATAAGATCACCTCTCATTCTTCTGAATTCCAATGAGTAGAGGCCCAACCTACTCAACCTTTCCTCATAAGTCAACCCCCTCATCTCCGGAAGCAACCTAATGAACCTTCTCTGAACTGCCTCCAAAGCAAGTATATCCTTTTGTGAATATGGAAACCAAAACTGCACGCAGTATTCCAGGTGTGGCCTCACCAATACCCTGCATAGCTGTAGCAAGACTTCCCTGCTTTTATACTCCATCCCCTTTGCAATAAAGGCCAAGATTCCATTGGACCTTCCTGATCACTTGCTGTACCTACATACTATCCTTTTGTGTTTCATGCACAAGTACCCCCAGGTCCCACTGTACTGCAGCACTTGGCAATCTTTCTCCATTTAAATAATAGCTTGCTCTTTGATTTTTTTTCTGCCAAAGTGCATGACCTCACACTTTCCAACATTATACCCCATCTGCCAAATTTTTGCCCACTCACTTAGCCTGTCTATGTCCTTTTGCAAATTTTTTGTGTCTTCCTCACACATTGCTTTTCCCCCCATCTTTGTATCGTCAGCAAACTTGGCTACGTTACACTCGGTCCCTTCTTTCAAGTCATTGATATTATATATGCAGACTATAGTTATACTCTCTGTGTAGTCACTGTATATTTGCATAAGATGGAGACGTGTTACCTGATGTACTATCAATAAGGTTTACACTCTGTATATACTATGCTGGCACCACGAGAGGGTACAACTGGTGGATTTCCTGCCCCTGTGGCAGAGGCTGTCCACCAGAGGGCACTGCAGTGGGAGACCTGAGGATCACCTGCATAGGTGTGCAGGGCCCAGTATAAAAGGCTGCCCACCATGCTTGTGCCTCACTCTAGAGTTACAAATAAAGGACTAAAGTCACTACAGTTTGAGTGCAACACATTGCCTCGTGGGGTCAATCATAAGTGCATTACAGACATAACAGTTAATATAGATTGCAAATAGTTGGGGTCCCAGCACGGATCCCTGCGGCACCCCACTAGTTACTGGTTGTCAACCAAAGCCTGGATACTCTCAAAGCCACCTCGATAATATGCAACATCCCCACCGGCACCTGGGAGTCCCTGGCCAAAGACCGCCCTAAGTGGAGGAAGAGCATCTGGGAGGGCTTGAGCACCTCGAATCTTGTTGCCAAGAGCTTGCAGAAACCAAACGCAGACAGCGGAAGGAGCGTGCGGCAAACAAGACTCCCCACCCACCTTTTCTTTCAACGACTGTCTGTCCCACCTGTGACAGAGACTGTAATTCCTGTATTGGACTGTACAGTCACCTGAGAACTCACTTTTAGACGTCGTCCTCGATTTCGAGGGACTGCTGCTGATGATGATGATGATGATGATGATGATGAGTGGGTGGGTGAGTGGGATTTGGTGCGAGTTAGGACATGGGAAACCGAGTTTTGGATCACCTCGAGGTTAGGTAGGGTAGAATGTGGGAGGCCAGCCAGGAGTGTGTTGAAATATTCAAGTCTAGAGGTAACAAAGGCATGGATGAGGGCTTCAGCAGCAGATGAGCTGAGGCAAGGGCAGAGAAGGCCGATGTTACGGAGTGGAAATAGGCGGTCTTAATAATGCTACGGATATGTGGTCGAAAGATCATTTCAAGATTCAGCCTCAGACAGAAGTTGGGGAGAGGGATGGAATCAGTGGCTAGGGAACGGAGTTTGTGGCAGGGACTGAAAACATTGGCTTCGGTCTTCGCAATATTCAATTGGAGAAAATTTCTGCTTGTTGTCAGACAAGCAGTCTGACAACTTCGAGACCGTGGAGGGGTCGAGAGAAGTGGTAGTGAGATAGAGCTGGGTGACATCAGCCTACATGTGGAAACTGACCGTGTTTTCGGATGATGTTGTCAAGTGGCAACATGTAGACGAGAAATAGGAGGGGAGCAAGGATAGATTCTTGGGGGACTCGAGGTAACAATGCTGGGGTGGGAAGAGAAGCTGTTGCAGGGGATTCTCTGGCTACGATTAGATAGGTAAGAATGGAACTAGGAGAGTGGAGTCCCACCCAGCTGGACGATGGTGGAGAGACGTTGGAGAAGGATAGAGTCAACCATGTCAAAGGCTGCAGACAAGCCAAAAAGGATGAGGAGGGATAGTTTGCCTTTGTCACAGTCACAAAGAATGTAATTTGTGACTTTGATGAGAGCCATTTCGGTATTGTCGCAGGCGCGTTAACTGGATTGGAGGGATTCAAACATGAAATTGCAGGAAGGACGGGCATGGATTTTGTAGGTGACAACACGTTCAAGGACTTTGGGGAGGAAAGTGTGCTGACGTGGATTGAGAACTGGTTGGCGGACAGGAAGCAAAGAGTAGGAGTAAATGGGTACTTTTCAGAATGGCAGGCAGTGACTAGTGGGGTACCGCAAGGTTCTGTGCTGGGGCCCCAGCTGTTTACACTGTACATTAATGATTTGGACGAGGGGATTAAATGTAGTATCTCCAAATTTGCGGATGACACTAAGTTGGGTGGCAGTGTGAGCTGCGAGGAGGATGCTATGAGGCTGCAGAGTGACTTGGATAGGTTAGGTGAGTGGGCAAATGCATGGCAGATGAAGTATAATGTGGATAAATGTGAGGTTATCCACTTTGGTGGTTAAAAACAGAGAGACAGACTATTATCTGAATGGTGACAGATTAGGAAAAGGGGAGGTGCAACGAGACCTGGGTGTCATGGTACATCAGTCATTGAAGGTTGGCATGCAGGTACAGCAGGCGGTTAAGAAAGCAAATGGCATGTTGGCCTTCATAGCGAGGGGATTTGAGTACAGGGGCAGGGAGGTGTTACTACAGTTGTACAGGGTCTTGGTGAGGCCACACCTGGAGTATTGTGCACAGTTTTGATCTCCTAACTTGAGGAAGGACGTTCTTGCTATTGAAGTAGTGCAGCGAAGGTTCACCAGACTGATTCCCGGGATGGCGGGACTGACATATCAAGAAAGACTGGATCAACTGGGCTTGTATTCACTGGAGTTCAGAAGAATGAGAGGGGATCTCATAGAAACGTTTAAAATTCTGACGGGTTTAGGCAGGTTAGATGCAGGAAGAATGTTCCCAATGTTGGGGAAGTCCAGAACCAGGGGTCACAGTCTAAGGATAAGGGGTAAGCCATTTAGGACCGAGATGAGGAGAAATTTCTTCTCCCAGAGAGTGGTGAACCTGTGGAATTCTCTACCACAGGAAGTTGTTGAGGCCAATTCACTAAATATATTCAAAAAGGAGTTAGATGTAGTCCTTACTACTAGGGGGTTCAAGGGGTATGGCGAGAAAGCAGGAATGGGGTACTGAAGTTGCATGTTCAGCCATGAACTCATTGAATGGCGGTGCAGGCTAGAAGGGCCGAATGGCCTACTCCTGCACCTATTTTCTATGTTTCTATAAAAGCTGGAGATGAGGTGGTACTTTGCAAGGACAGAGGGGTCGAGGGTTGCTTTTTTGAGTCGATTAGAGGAAGAGGGGGACAGTACCTGAGGAGAGAGAACTGTTAACAATGTCCGCTAATATGGGAGCCAGAAAAGGAAGCTGGGTTGTCAGCAATTTGGTGGGAATAGGGTCAAGGGAGCAGGTCTCAAGAACAGTATGAACTCGGAAAGGTCCCAAGGGGAGATCGGAGAGAAACTGGAGAATCATGTGAGGTCAGGGCTGAGGCAGGGGGAGATCCTGAGAGGAAGTTTGGTCCGGGGAGCTCAGGGAAGGAAGGGAAGAAGCAGAGACGGCCGAATGGATGGCTTCAATCATAGAGACAAAGAAGTCCATGAGCTGCTCACACTTAGTCAGAGGTGAGGGTGGAGACTGGGGACAGGGGTTTAAAAAGACAGTTAGCAGTGGGGAATAGACGCCAGGATTTATCTTTCATTCCAGAATGATTCTGGAACAGTGAGCGATTTTGGCAGTCGAGAACAGGACCAGAGTGCTGTGTGTGGTCCAGCCAGATCTGACGGAGAATGGCTAAACCAATTGTCCCCCATATCCGTTCAAGTCTGCGTCCCTTGGACTTAAGGGAACAAAGATAAGAGCTGTACTGGGGAATGGTCAGGGTGAGAGAGAGTAATTGTTTTAACAGGGACAAGGGCATCAAAGTTGGTGGTGAGGCTGTGATTGAGCAGATCGGTAGCTGCAGAAAAGTCATGGTGAATGGAGGACCAAAGGCTGGACAGTTGGGAGTTGATAAGTGAAGTTGTAAGAGAGTTGGGGGAGTTTTTTTTCCAGCAGCGGGCACAGGAGGTAAGGTTGAGGGACGCTACAAAGAAGTGATCAGAAATGGCCTTACGATTGATATGATCGGAGTAGCAAGGCCACGAAAGATGGCGAGGTCAAGGGGCTGGCCGTGAATATGGGTTGGGGAGTTTACATTGAGGGAGAGATTAAGGGAGGACAGGAGATTAGTGAACTCAGAGGCGAGAGAGCATAATGAATTGAGATGGAGGTTGAAATCACCGAGGATGAGAAGTCTTTTGGTGCAGAGGGAGAAAAGTAGTGAAGAAATATCAGTAATAACATGTTTATGGTACTTGGGTGGGTGGTAGAGAATGAGAATTTTAAATGAGGTGAGAGGGGTGGAATATGATGAGATGCTCAAAGGAGGAGAAAGTGCCGGAGAAGTTGGGGGACTGACCAAGGTGTGATTTGCTGAGGAGAGCCACACTTACACTATGGTGGTCTCAGCGGGGCAAGTGGCAGAAGTTATAGCCAGGTGGGGAGGCTTCATTTAAGAGTAAGGTGTCATCGCCCCTCAACCAGGTTTCCATCAGGGCCATGATGTCGATGCCATCATCCACGATAAGCTCATGGATGAGAAGGGCCTTGTTTGCAAGCGAACGGACGTTCTAGAGGGAGATGCGGAGAGGGTTGGTGATGGTTGTCCCACTGCCAGCATCCACAGGGTCAGCGTTGGAGAGATGGGTGGAAATGAGTTGGACGGGGAGAAGACTGGCAAGATTAGCCCCCAGTGAGCGTGCTGAGTGGTAAGGTCAGCAAGAGAGTAGGATGGGGTTGCTGCTCGTAAGGAGGCAGCGACGAGTGCCTTGATGGGCCCTTCATAGGATGCCAAGAGAGGCACAGAGGGAAGTTGTAGGCTTATCTAGGAGGGAGTCAAGCCTGGGACGGTGGCAGGAGAGTAGGAAGGTCGAAGAGTAATGAAGGATTGGGGTAAGGATTTGGGAGGGCAGTGTGTCCGAGAGATGAGTGATGAAAGGAGGCATGATGACACGAGAGAACGGTCAGGGTGGGATAAAGAGAAAAGAAGAGAGGGAGAAAAGTGGAAAAGTATTGAAAGGCTCGGGTCCGGAGCGGCAGCCAAAGTGTGCGCGCGAATGGACAGGGGGAAAGCTCAGGTTACAAAGGTCTGTTTAAATGTAAATAATACAATATTGATGGGTAGGAAAGGACCATCTGATCCATCAAGCCCGCCCCACACCTCACGTTGGGTGGAGCATTTCAACTAGGACTTCCTACATAACCCCTGCCTCTCGCAACCGTGTGATCATCTGGGAAAAGCACAAAACCAGAGAAAAAACAAGTTTCAAATGGATCAAAAAATTGCTGCACCCAGTACATTCGGTACCCGAATGTTACAATAAAATGTTACAATATATAATTTGTCAACTGTCAGCCCATAGGTGCATACTTAATTGGAACAACAACCTGACCTCGAAACAAGGACCATAAATCCAACAAAAGCTGTTCTTCTGTTTAAGTGATTGCCCCTCTACAGGTTCAGTGAGCATGGGCACCGTAACCCTGGTCTGCTGATTCCCAGAAGGTTTACAGGATCAGGGCACCTCGGTGTGTAGCTCTCTCCCTCCCTTTCTGTGTATAGTTACCTCCCTCTCGGTCAGTTGGTGAGTAACTCTCTCTCTCTCTCTCTCTCTCTCGATCAGTCGGTCGGTGTAGCTCTCTATTAATCTCTATGCACTCATAATATGGCATGTCAATCTGGTCTGGCCTATATGTGACTCTAGACCCACCACAATGATCTTGACTCTTAACTGCCCTCTAAAATGGCCTACCAAGCCACTCAGTTGTACAAAACTATCAACCTGAAATAACTTTCTCTATACACAGATGCTGCCTGACCTGCTAAGTATTTCCAGCATTTTCTGTATCTACTTCAGATTTACAGCATCCTCAGTATTTTGATTTTTTTGTTGGCCTGTTTCTGTGCTGTACATTCCATGTAATTAAGTGCTAACATTTACAATTCTGGGATAGAGGACTGTAAATGGGCAATATACGTTTTCTTGCATCTTCAGGAGAAAGGCATCAGTGGAATGAATCTTAAATGTGTGTGCCAGGAAGTTCATTAAAAAATAGGTAGATAGCTGCTGTTGTCTGCAGCCGCGACCAGAGTTAAGTACATATCCTCGAGGCTGGAGAAGAATTTGCAGTGGGAGGGGAAGGATTCAATTGTCGTGGGCTACGTAGGAACCAACGATATAGGTAGAAGAGGAATGCTGGGAGAGTTTGAGGAGTTAGGGTCCAATTTAAAATGTAGCACCTCAAAAGGTAATAATATCTGACTGTCTCAAATTGGCATAGGGACGAACAGATCAAAGAGTTAGATGCGTGGCTCAGAGTGGTGTGCGAGGAAGGGGTTTTGATTCATGGGGCACTGGCACCAGTACTGAGGAAAGACAAAGCTGTTCCATTGGGACGAGCCTGCTTAAACCGGGCTAGAACTAGTGTCCTGGTGAATTAAATAACTAGGACTGTAGATAGGGCTTTAAACTAGAAGCGGGTTCGGGGAGGGCTAATTTAAAAATGTAACGCGAAAAATCAAGACAATAGAGCAGGGTAGCGATTTGGGTAAAGATAAGTAGAGTGTGACAGGAAGGGACAGAGAGTTTAATGGTAATAGTGCATCTGCAAATAAGGATTTAATGGTTAAAAAGTTAAAATTGAAGGCTCTCCAAATGCACAAAGCATTCATAAGGGATATATAAGAAATGAAACCAACCTAAATATAGAAGGAAACGGGAAAGGAGAGCATAGGAAAGACTAAACTAAGGGAGGACATAGATGGCCAGGGAATAAAGAGAGTTATGGAACAGGAGTGTAAAAATATGGTTAAAAATAAAGAGAGGAACTGCTATTAAAAATGAGACAAACTGTACAGCAATGCACAGTGTCCGTAATAAAACAGGGGAACTGGCGCAATAATACATTGCGAGGACCAGATATAGGGCCCAAATGTGCCCAGGTGTTCCTCCGTTTTTTTTGGAGCAACTTGATTTTTCTGGAGTATCTTAAAAATCCCCATTCTGCACATTCAATTTGCGGCAGTGTAAGTGAGTTAGTTAGGATTTTTTTCCAAAAGGGGGCATTGCCAGCCACCTACGCCTGTTTTGGCCATTTAAGCCAGTTTGGACAGCTAATGCCTGTGACGAGGGGGTTGGGGGGGGGGGGGGGTGGAGGGAAGGAGAGGACCTTGCAAAACACTAAACACCTTCACAACAACATTCATGAAGCATAAAAACCATCAATAATAAATAAAAAATAAATAAAACTTAAGTCCTACCTTTATACTCGGCCCGGGAAGTCAGCGGGCCTGCCGGTGCGAGAAGCCACTCGGCCGGGGATAGGTGCGGTGGGTGGGAAGCCCGGGCGGGAGAGCAGTGAACTGGCCACACACAAAACACAGCAGGCTGGACTCGCAGAAGGAGGCTGCAGGAGGGAACTTAAAGAGGGGCTGGCAGGAGGGAGGGGGGCTGGGAACACACAGGCTGCAGGAGCCTTAATGTGTTAAGTGTAAAAGTCTATTATGTACTTATTGTAAGGTTTGATAGTTGCCATTACACCTCAAAATAAATCAAGTAATGCTGACAAAAAGGCCATGAAACAATCCATAACATCCGTGCTAGACTAAAAAAGTACATTTTAAAAATGAAAGCTCATCTGAGACAACTAAATATACTCCCAACAGCATGTACCATTTGAATGGACTTCAGAAATGATTATAAATTTAAATGGTAGTGTCGTAATTCATAGAATTAAAATCAGGTTGCATGAGATTTGCTTGAATTGAATCCAGAGATTAAGATTGATAGAGCTTGATTGAATCTTTACTTCTATCTGCATACTTCTCAGGGCTGCAGCCATTCTGTGGTCAGCTTTTCAAGGTGCCCTCATACTCAACAATTGCAGAGTTATTTCTCTGGACAATAGGTCTGATGCTAAAGCAATGACGGTGTGAAAGGCCACTCAGCCAGGAATAGATGTGATGGGTGGGATGCCTGGGCGCATGCACGAACGCTCCAATGCGCATGCACAAAGCTGCCGGCACTGTTACAAATGCTGGGCCCGAGCCCCGCACCCCCTGCCAGCACTCTTTCAGCCGCACAGCCCTAGCTCCGCCCCCACTATGATTGCCACGCCAAGCACAAGGACGGTCCACAGAGCATATGGCAATATATTTTCGGCAGCGTTTTGAGAGCAGAAAGTCAGCACACCTCACATAAGTGCGCCGAAAAAAAACAGAGGGACAAATTTGGGCCCTCTGCAGGGATTATTGAGACATAGCTACAGAAAAATCAGGACCGGAAATTAAACACTGCAGGGTACAACATATTTAGAAAGGAGAGGGAAAAAGGGAAGGTGGAGTAGCTGGACTTGAGATAACAATGGCAGCAGAAAAAAAAAGTGACGCAGGTATCAGTGAGACAGAAATAGAATCCATGTGGAAAGAGATAAGAGATAATAAAAGGTTCAATCACACTAATGGGGTCGTCTATAGACCGTGAAAGTGGGAGGTGGAGGAAGAAATATGCAAATAAATTGCTGCCGGCACTGTTACAAATGCTGGGCCCGAGCCCCGCACCCCCTGCCAGCACTCTTTCAGCCGCACAGCCCTAGCTCCGCCCCCACTATGATTGCCACGCCAAGCACAAGGACGGTCCACAGAGCATACGGCAATATATTTTCGGCAGCGTTTTGAGAGCAGAAAGTCAGCACACCTCACATAAGTGCGCCGAAAAAAAACAGAGGGACAAATTTGGGCCCTCTGCAGGGATTATTGAGACATAGCTACAGAAAAATCAGGACCGGAAATTAAACACTGCAGGGTACAACATATTTAGAAAGGAGAGGGAAAAAGGGAAGGTGGAATAGCTGGACTTGAGATAACAATGGCAGCAGAAAAAAAAAGTGACGCAGGTATCAGTGAGACAGAAATAGAATCCATGTGGAAAGAGATAAGAGATAATAAAAGGTTCAATCACACTAATGGGGTCGTCTATAGACCGTGAAAGTGGGAGGTGGAGGAAGAAATATGCAAATAAATTAGGGGAGAGTAAAAACAGAACAATCATGGGGGAATTTCAACTACCCCAAAATTAATTGGCCAGAAGAGGTAGGTAGTGAGGATAAGGGGATCAAGGGTTACGGAGAGAAAGCAGGAAAGGGGTACTGAGGGAATGATCAACCATGATCTTATTGAATGGCAGTGCAGGCTCGAAGGGCCGAATGGCCTACTCCTGCACCTATTTTCTATGTTTCTATGATAAAGGAATGGAGTTCCTATGATGTGTACAGGACTCCTTTCTAACCCAACATCCAATAAGCCCAACAAGAGAGGATTCGCTATTAGATCTGGTAATGGGAAATGAACCAGAGCAGATAAGATAAGTAAATGTCAGGGAACATCTAGGCAATAGTGACCATAATATAACATGCTTTAAGATAATAATTGAGAATTGATGAAGACCAGGTAATAGTTTGCAGAAAAGCTGATTTTGAGGGGCTGAGAATAGAACTTGGGAAAATAAAAGAGACTACAATTTCGGCAAACAATGATGCAGAACAGCAATGGGAAACATTTAAAACAGTATTCAACAGAATTCAGAAAAAATATATTCTGCTGAAAAACAAAAACAAGCTAAACACTAATGAGACACCATGGATGAATAAAGACAAGCGAAAAATTGAGGGAAAGGAAAGAGCCATACACTAAGTACATGAACAGCAGGGGAGATCATGACAAGTGAAAATATTGAGATTAAAGAGAAGTCAAAAAAATTAGGAAGACAAAGAGGAACTATGAAACTAAATTATCAAGGAACACAAAACAAAATAGTGAAATATTCTACAGACACAAATAAAGTAAAGTCGGGATGGGAATAGTCAGGATGGTCAGGATAAAATCACAGGCGATAATGAAATGGCAGAAATATTAATAATGACTTTGTTTCAGTATTTACTAGGGAGACAGACCAGGTGGACATGACATTGGATCATGAGATTAGAAAGGATAAAACTGCATTTCACATTTTTTTTAAAAAGAGAGCAATATTAAATAAACTAATCAAACTCGGGATAAAATAGACCAGTCAGCTTAACATCGGTAGTAGGAAAAATAATGGAATCGCTACTAAAGGAAAAAATAGAACATTTGGAAACTAAAAATATAATAATGAATAGTCAGCGTGGATTTCAAAAGGTAACCTCATTGAATTATTTGAAGAGGCAACAGAGAATAGACAAGTTAATGCAATAGATGTAATTTATCTAGATTTCCAAAAGGCCGATAAGGTACTACATAATAGACTAATGAATAAGGTCAGAGAATGTGGAGTCAGGGGACAAGTGGCAGAATGGATAGCTTGCTGCCTTCAAGATAGAAAGCAGAGAGTAGGGATAAAGGGCAGCTATTCAGAGTGGTAGAAGCTGGAGAATGGGGTCCCACAAGGTTCAGTGTTGGGACCAATGTTGTTCACAATTTATATTAACGACTTAGACTTTTGAATCAAAAGTACAACTTCTAAATTTATAGATGATGGGGTGGGGGGGGGGGGGGAGAAGAGAGAGAGAGAAATAGTCAATATTGAGGACTGCAACAAATTACAAGAAGAAATAAATGGGTATGATTTGATTGCCATTACAGAGACATGGTTGCAAGGTGACCAAGGATGGGAACTGAATATTCAAGTGCTTTTGGCATTTTGTAAGGATAGGCAGAAAGGAAAAGGAGGTGGGGTAGCTGTTAATAACGGATGAGATTAGTGTAGTAGTGAGAAATGATATTGGCTCAGAAGATCAGTTTGGGTGGACACAAGAAATAATAAGGGAAAGAAGTCGCTGGTGGGAGTGGTCTATAGGCCGCCAAAGAGTAGCCACACTATAGGACAGAGTATAAATCAAGAAATAATGGAGGCTTGTAAGAAAAGTACGGCAATAATCATGGGTGATTTTAATCTTCAAATGGTTTGGACAAATCAAATTGGCAAAGGTAGCCTTGAGGAAGAGTTCAGAGAGCGTATGCAGGATGGTTTCTTGGAACAATACGTTGTGGAACCAACCAGGGAGCAGACTATTCTAGATCTGGTAATGTGTAACGAGTCTGGATTAATTAATGATCTCATTGTGAAGGATCCTCTTGGGGAGAGTGATCATAGCACAGTAGAATTTCAAATTCAGTCTGAGGGTGAGCAAGCTAGGTCTCAAACTAGTGTCGTTAACTTAAATAAAGGTAATTACAAAGGTATGAAGGCAGAGTTGGTTAAAGTGGACTGGGAAAATATATTAAAGGGTAAGACAGTAGAAAGACAGTGGCAAACATTTAAGGAAATATTTCATAACTCAGTGAGAAAGAAAGACTGAGAAGGATTAAGAAAGGTTGAGCCTATACTTATTGGAGTTTAGAAGACTGATGTGTGATCTTATTGAAACGCACAAGATTCTGAGGGGGCTTGACAGGATAGATGCAGAGAGGATGTTTCCCCTCGTGGGGGGAATCTAGAATGAGGGGGCATAGTTTCAGAATAAGGGGCCGCCCATTTAAAACGGAAATGAGGAGGAATTTCTTCTCTCAGAGGATCGTGAATCTTTGGAATTCTCTACCTCAGAGCTGTGGAGGCTGGGTCATTGAATGTATTTAAGGTGGAGATAGACAGATTTTTGAAAGATAAGGGAGTCAAGGGTTATGGGAAGTGGGCGGGGAAGTGGAGTTGAGGCCAGGATCAAATCAGCCATGCTCCTATTGAATGGCGGAGCAGGCTCGAAGGCCTACTCCTGCTCCTTATATTCTTATGTTCCTTAGATTCCTAAATCCACTGGCACAAAGGTATTAATAAAAAGTTAGATTTCTATAGTCAGATGAAATACTCACTGTCTAGCGTATTCCTTGGTAGAATATGTAACATTCACTACTGCAGTCTCGGTTTCTGTGTTTACTGCAGAACAAAAAGTGGAACAGTAATGTTAAAAAATGTAATAGATAACAATTGTGATTTATAAGTACTAAACACTTCTTTCAGTTACCTACCTTGTTCGCAGTTCTCCACTGAACCATATTGAGCTAACAAACTATCCAAGACCTAGAATTAAAAAAAGTACAGGACGTGAATGTACTCCGGAACATACTTCTTTCCCTACAGAATTCAAAGTTAAGTATTCTTTATGAAACAAGAATATATCAGCCTTGCACACATTTGGCACATCCATTGCAAATATCAGGACTATATCCCAGCACATGACAAAGAAATCTTTCTTGTAATTTTCTTACCATAGGGGAAAACACTTTGTTGCAGATCTGCACAAGGGCATTATAGTCCACTGTAAACAGTGCTGAACCTTTGATGCATTGCATGAAACAAATGCAACCTTTATGCAAGTACTCAGTCTGAACCATAGCACAATTGGTACCAGGTATTACAAGGTGATCTATTACATAGAACATATTCTACTTCAACTGAAAATGTGATTGATTGCAGGCAGTGCACATTTATATCTGGTTTTAGAGAAAAACCGAAGTAATTTTGTAATCATTCAATAATTAGAAACACTTGCAGGCTTTTTCATAATCTTAAATACAGTATCCATTCAGGATTCCTGCCTACTTTTAAAATGAGGAGTGGAAAAGTTTGAGCAAGATCCCCATAAAGTTTTTTTTTAATAAAATTGAATGGTGACTCAACTTTAATGACAGTGTTTGTACTCCGTTTTGTTTAAAAAATGTATGTCGTGAAGCAAATAGCCAGCTTGTGTAAAATATTTCAACTGTACAGTTAGAGAATTAAAATAGATTTTACAGCACAGAAACAGGTCATTCGGCCCAACAGATCTATGCTAGTGTTTCTGCTCCACACAAGCTTCCTTGCACCTTATTCATCTAACCGTATCATTATACTGTATCCTTCTATTCCATTCCCCCTCGTACTTATCTAGTTTCCCCATAACTGCATCTATGCTATTCTTATTATCTGGGTAAAGATGTTCCTCCTGATTTCCATATTGGATTTATTAGTGACCATCATATATATTTGGCCACTAGCCATGGTCTCTCCCACAATTGGAAACATCTTCTCTACGTCTACCCTATCAAACCTTTTCACAATCTTAGATCCAAGAACAAAAGCAGGAGTAGGCCATATGGCCCCTCGAGCCTACTCTGCCATTCAAGAAGATCATGGCTGATCTTAAGACTTCAACTCTACTTTTCTGTCCAATCCCCATGTCCCTCTATTCTCCGAGAGTCCAAAAATCTCTCTCTCAGCATTGAATATACTCAATGATTCAGCATCCCCAACCCACTCAGGAAGAGAATTCGAAAGATTCACTATCCTCTGAGTGAAGAAATTTCTCCTCCCCTCAATCTTAAATGGCCAACCCCTTATCCGGAGACTCTCTAGCCAGGGGAAACAACCTCTCAGGATCTACCCTGTCAATCAGCCTTAGGATCTTGTATGCTTCAATGAGATCACCTCTCATTCTTCTAAACTCTAGAGAGTATAGGCCTAATCTACTCAATCTCTCCTCATTTGGACAACCCTCATCCCAGGAATCAAAATAGTGAACCTTTGTTGCACTACCTCGAAGGCAAGTGTATCCTTCCTCAGATAAGGAGACCAAAACTGTGCACAGTACTCCAGGTGTGGCTTCACCAAAGCTCTGTACAATTGTAGCAAGACTTCCTTATTCTTGTACTCTAACCCCCTTGCAATAAAGGCCAACATGCCATTTGCCTTCCTAATTGCTTGCTGTACCTGCATGCTAGCTGTGTTTCCCCTGCATGAGGACAGCTAAATCTCTCTGAACACCAACATTGAAGTTTCTCACCATTTAAAAAACATTGTTTTTCTGTTCTTCCCATCAAAGTGAAAAACGTCACAATTCCCCACATTATACTCCATCTGCCACTTTATCGCCCACTCACTTAACCTGTCTAGATCTCATTGCAGGCTTTATGTTCCCCTCCCAGAATACTTTCCCACCTAGCTTTGTATCATCTGCACACTTGGATACATTACTCTCGGTCCCTTCATCGAAGTTATTAATATAAATTGTAAATGGCTGAGGCCCAAACACTGATCCTTGTGGCACCCCATTAGTTACAGCCGGTCAACCTGAAAATGACCCTACTCTGTTTTGTGTCTGTTAATCAATTCTCTATCCATTCTAATATATTGCCCCCAACTCCGTAAGCCCTTGTCTTGTGCAACAAGTTTTTACGTGGCACCTTATTGAATGCGTTTTAAAAATTCTAATTTACTACATCCACTGGTTCCCCTTCATCTACCCTGCAAGTTACATCCTCAAAAAACTTTGATTTGTTGAACATGATTTTCCTTTCATAGATCCATGTTGACTCTGTCTAATCATTGAAGTGCCCTGTTATCACTTCCTTAATAATGGATTTCAGCATTTTCCCTGACGACTATCAGAGAAAAGAGCTCCAGCCTTTTTAGTTTTTCCTGATAGTTGTACCCCTCAGTTCTGGTATTATCCTTGTAAACCTTTTTTGCTTTCTCTCCAGAGCTCTTATATCCTTTTTGTAATATGGCGACCAGAACTGTGCACAGTACTCCAAGTGCAGACTAACCAAGGATCTATATACACAAGTTTAACATAACTTATCTGTTTTAGAATTCTATTCCTCTAGAAATGAATCCCAGTGCTTTGTTTGCATTGTTATGGCTTTTGTTTTTAACCTGGGTTGCTACTTTAATGATTTGTGAATCTATACCTCTAGATCCTTCCCGCCTTTACCCCGAGAGTGTGAAGAGGTCAGGCGCAGGTGGTGGAAGGAGGGGCAGCAAACCAGTCCCACCCACTCCTTCCCTCAACGACTATCTGTCCCACCTGTGACAGGTCTGTGGCTCTCATATTGGACTGTTCAGCCACCAAAGAACTCACTTCAGGAGTGGAAGCAAGTCTTCCTCGATTCCGAGGGACTGCCGATGATGTTGACCCCATTTAGACTCTTACTTTCCAAGAAGTAGCTGGACTATTCATTCCTCCTACAAAAAATGCACCACCTCACACATTCTACAAGTTTGTTAATGTCTTCTTGTATTTTGTTGCAGTCTGCCTCAGTATTAACCTACAAATTGTGTGTCATCCACAAACTTTGATCGAGTACTTCCAATTCCAGAGTATAAATTATGTACGTAAATGTTGAACAGAACCGGAACCGATGTACAAGGGGGAGTGTTTGCTAGTGCAGTTGGGGAGGGTTTAAACTAATATGGCAGGGCAATGGGAATCTATGCAGGGAGACAGAGGGAAGTAAAATGGGGGCAGAAGAAAAAAGTAAAAAGGAGATAAGGAAAAGTGAAGGGCAGAGAAACATAGAAACATAGAAACTAGGTGCAGGAGTAGGCCATTCGGCCCTTCGAGTCTGCACCATCATTCAATAAGATCATGGCTGATCATTCCCTCAGTACCCCTTTCCTGCTTTCTCTCCATACCCCTTGATCCCTTTAGCCACAAGGGCCATATCTAACTCCCTCTTGAATATATCCAATGTACTGGCATCAACAACTCTCTGCGGTAGGGAATTCCACAAGTTAACAACTCTCTGAGTGAAGAAGTTTCTCCTCATCTCAGTCCTAAATGGCCTACCCCTTATCCTAAGACTGTGTCCCTGGTTTTGGACTTCCCCATCATCGGGAACATTCTTCCCGCATCTAACCTGTCCAGTCCCGTCAGAATCTTATACGTTTCTATGAGATCCCCTCTCATCCTTCTAAACTCCAGTGTATAAAGGCCCAGTTGATCCAGTCTCTCCTCGTATGTCAGTCCCGCCATCCCGGGAATCAGTCTGGTGAACCTTCGCTGCATTCCCTCAATAACAAGAACGTCCTTCCTCAAATTAGGAGACCAAAACTGAACACAATATTCCAGGTGAGGCCTCACCAAGGCCCTGTACAACTGCAGTAAGACAGCCCTGCTCCTATACTCAAATCCCCTCGCTATGAAGGCCAACATACCATTTGCCTTCTTCACCGCTTGCTGTACCTGCATGCCAACTTTCAATGACTGATGAACCGTGACCCCCAGGTCTCGTTGCACCTCCCCCTTTTCTACTCTGTCGTCATTCAGATAATATTCTGCCTTCGTGTTTTTGCCCCCAAATTATACTGCATCTGCCATGCATTTGCCCACTCACCTAACCTGTCCAAGGCACCCTGCAGCCTCTTAGTATCCTCCTCACAGCTCACACCGCCACCCAGTTTAGTGTCATCTGCAAACTTGGAGATATTACACTCAATTCCTTCATCTAAATCATCAATGTATATTGTAAATAGCTGAGTCCCAGCACTGAGCCCTGAGGCACCCCACTAGTCACTGCCTGCCATTCTGAAAAGGACCCGTTTATCCCGACTCTCTGCTTCCTGTCTGCCAACCAGTTGTCTATCCACGTCAGTACATTACCCCCAATACCATGTGCTTTGATTTTGCACACCAATACGCAAAGAAAAATCCCGCGATCGCGATCGGAGCTACAGGTTATTTACAATGAGTAATGAAACGTGCGATGTAGGATTTCAACTGCATTCAGACACCCATCGGGAGCACACAGGTCCAGCGAGCTCCCCAATGTGGTAGCCTGCATCTCTGGGACCAGAGTTATGCACCATGGAATGTGGCCACAAGCAGCCAATACATACAAGCTGCAGAGCAAGCGATCTCAGGAGGGCAACAGCACCAGTATCGATACCCTGCCCCTGATCGGCTCCACCTCTCAGGCACCCGATGGCACCAACCGCCACGAGCCTGAAAGAACAAACTGTGCTAAGGCGCAGCACCCAGGCCCTATTGCCAACCGAGAACGAAGCATCACCCGCAACAGTTCTCCCAAATGGGACCGGGATAGGTCAGGATCCCAAACCAAATAATGTCCAGGCAAATGAGTCAGCAGTTCCCTGTGCACTGCTAGACAACTGCTCCTCAGGGAGCAGCAACGAATCGGGGTGCAAGGAGAGGACAGGGAGGTCACAGGCATCTGTGAACCTGCCCGACGCTAGGAGTAACGGCAAAAGCCCCGAGAGCAGGTAACTTGAGCCAACCAGGTTCCCAATACCAGCACTGGGCACCGCGCTGCACCAAACTGCCTGGACATTATCCAGCAGTCCTGACACGAGTCTGTCCTCATGCACCGGCGCTGACCCCAGCACTGACTCCAAGATATTCCAAGCATGTACCACGAATGCAACACTGTAAATGCAAGTTTTTTATTTTCGATTTGAATGTATATGAATGTAATGAGCCAATGGCACCATCTGCATGTGGAGGCGGGCGGCAGGCGGTGGAGAGAATGGAGTGGTCATGGACGCACAAACAGAAACTACCAGCACTCTACTGCCAACGAAACACCACTCACTCACCCAAGATGGAAACGACTCGCCAAGGGTCAACCAGATAGAGCTAAGCCCAGAGCACAGTCAATGCAGAGGTGATTTGCACTAAAGGCTTGGGGGAGAGTGATGTCACGTATCCTACATGGTTACTATTTGTATTATTATAAGGTGTGCCAGAGGGCACCACAGTGGGAGACTTATAGGTTGCCTGTACAGGTGTGTCAAGCCTAGTACAAAAGGCAGGTCACCAGGTGTGATCCTCACTCTGGAGTTATCAATAAAGGAGTAAGATCACTACAGTTCAAGTACAATACATTGCCTCGTAACATAGAAACATAGAAAATAGGTGCAGGAGGAGGCCATTCGGCCATTCGAGCCTGCACCACCATTCAATATGATCATGGCCGATCATGCAACTTCAGTACCCCATTTCTGCTTTCTCTCCATATCCCTTTAGCCATAAGGGCCACATCCAACTCTCTTTTGAACATATATAACGAACTGGCCCCAACAACTTTCTGTCGTAGAGAATTCCACAGGTTCACAACTCTGAGTGAAGAAGTTTCTCCTCATCTCGGTCCCAAATGGCTTACCTCTTATCCTTAGACTGTGACCCTGGTTCCAGATTTCCCCAACATCGGGAACATTCTTCCTGCATCTAACCTGTCCAATCCCATCAGAATTTTATCTGTTTCTATGAGATCCCCTCTCATTCTTCTAAATTCCATTGAATATAAGCCTAGTCGATCCACTCTTTCTTCATGTGCTAGTCCTGCCATCCCGGGAATCAGTCTGGTGAACCTTCGCTGCATTCCCTCAATAGCAAGAATGTCCTTCCTCAGATTAGGAGACCAAAACTGTACACAATATTCAAAGTGCGGCCTCTCCAAGGCTCTGTACAACTGCAGTAAGACCTCCCTGCTCCTATACTCAAATTCTCTCGCTATGAAGGCCAACATGCCATTTGCCTTCTTCACTGCCTGCTGTACCTGAATGCCAACTTTCAATGACTGATGTACCATGACACCCAGGTCTCGTTGTACCTCCCCTTTTCCTAATCTGTCACCATTCAGATAATATTCACCTCCCTTCCTGTTTTTGCCACCAAAGTGGATATCCTCACATTTATGTACATTATACTTCCATGCATTTGCCCACTCACCTAACCTGTCCAAGTCACCCTGCAGCCTCTTAGCATCCTCCTCACAGCTCACACTGCCAACCAGCTTAGTGCCATCTGCAAACTTGGAGATATTACGTTCAATTTCTTCGTCGAAATCATTAATATATATTGTAAATAGCTGGGGTCCCAGCACTGAACCTTGCGGTACCCCACTAGTCACTGCCTGCCATTCTGAAAAGAACCCGTTTATTCCTACTCTTTGCTTCCTGTCTGCCAACCAGTTCTCTGTCCATGTCAATACATTACCCCCAATACTATGTGCTTTAATTTTGCACACTAATCCCATGTGGGACCTTGTCAAAAGCCTTTTTAAAGTCTAAATACACCACATCCACTGGTTCTCCCTTGTCCACTCTATTCGTTACATCCTCAAAAAATTCTAGAAGATTTGTCAAGCATGATTTCCATTTCATAAATCCATGCTAACTTGGACCGATCCTGTCACTGCTTTCCAAATGCGCTGTTATTACATTTTAATAATTGATTCCAACATTTTCCCCACTACTGATGTCAGGCTAACTGGTCTATAATTCCCTATTGGAGTCGTTATCAAAGGATCTAAAGACATAACACTCTGGATCTACCAGAAATCAACAACTATCTCCAGCCCTGCCAAAAACTTCATATCCTCACCATCAACTCCATCCACTTCCCCAGCCACTGTCTCAGACTTTACCAGACTGTTCACAACCTCAGATCCTGTTCAACCCTGAACTGAGCTTCCAACCCTATATCAGCTCCGACACAAAAACCGTCGACTTCGCCTCCTTAACATTATCCACCTTTGCCGCAACCTCAGAATATTTGTTGCTGAAACTGTCACTCATGCCTTTTTCACTGCCAGACTCAATCACTTCACTCCTCCACGCTCTGTAAGCATCAGTTCATCCAAAGTCTACTGCCTGTATGCTGTCCCACACCAAGTCCACCTCGCACATCCTCACTGACCCACATTGGTTTCAAGTCATTGCGCCCACTCCTTGCAACATACATTTTAAATTCTCACCTTTGTGTTTCAATAATCCATGGCTATAGCCCTCCCCATCTCTGTAACCTCTTCCAGCCATACAGCCCCTTCCCTAAACTCTCCATTCCTCTGACTCTGGGCTTGTGAACTCCCCCTGATGTCTCCCCACTAATGGCTGCTGTGTTGTCAGCCATTTGGACTCTATGCTCTGGTATTAGTTAATTTATCTCTTCCACCTTTCTTGATACCTTTAAGAGTCTCCTTAAAACCCACCTCCTTGATCAAGCTTTTATCTCCTTTCGTTCAGTGTCCAATTTTTTCCCATTACTTTGCTGGTGGCCTCAGGTAATTCTTGGCAATATTATGCCCTTCCTTCATCGTTGGGTCCAAATTCCTGGAACTCTAACCAACTGTACTGAGGGAGTACCTTTAATCACACGGACGGCAGTGGTTCAAGAAGGGTACTCACCACCACCTTCTCAAGGGCATTTAGGGATGGGCAATAAATGCTGTCCTTGCCAACGTTCTTTTGCCATGAATCAATTTTTTAAAAAAAAGTTAGCCATCAATCTGAAATCAGCAGTGACACGGCTAGATAGAAGGCTCCATTCCATGGTAAAGGATAGACAAATACATAAGCAACCAGGACAAGAAATTTGCAGGGGTCAGTAGGTGCGATCGGGTGGGAGCGCCCACATCCAATGAATGAATTAAAAAAAACTTGCAGGTGCACCACCTGCTTCAGGCCTCCCATGCACCAATTCGGCCCTCCTATTAAAATCTTCCCATGGTTTCAGTTGTCCCAATGTTTTAGGTGGAGGAAAATTGAACCTCCTCCAAGACTGAATGTCACAAACAGTTCTGATAGCATAGAGGCAGTGGCAGGGTCGAGAGAAGTGATGGAGAGGTAGAGATAGATGTAGTCAGATGGAAGCTGATCTCAGGTCTGTGGATGATGTCGCCCAAGAGCAGGACATAGGTGAGGAAGATCTTTGGGGGACTCCCAAGGTATCAGAGAGTGGAAACAGAAGCTATTGCTTACAGATGCTCTCAAAATGATCGAAAGTGACAGTGGAGCCAAATTAGAGCAATTCCAGAGCTGAACAATGGAGGAGGCGTTGGAGGAATTTGTTGAGTGGTCACTGGGAGGGGGGGGCGGGGGAAAGAGAAGAAAGAGATAATGAGCTTAGACCCCAACTATTTACAATCTATATTAACGACATGGATGAAGGGACCGAGTGCACCGTAGCCAAGCTTGCTGATGACACAAAGATAGGAGGAAAAACAGTGTGTGAGGAGGACACAAAAAACCTGCAAAAGGACAGATTGGCTAAGGGAGCAAAAATTTGGCAGATGGAAGTATAATGTTGGAAAGTGTGAGGTTATGCACTTTGGCAGAAAAAAAATTGAAGAGCAAGTTATTATTTAAACGGAGAAAATTTGCTAAGTGCTGCAGTACAGCGGGACCGGGTGCATGAAATACAAAAGGTTAGTATGCAGGCACAGCAAGTGATCAGGAAGGCCAATGGAATCTTGGCCTTTATTGCAAAGGGGATGGAGTATAAAAGCAAGAAAGTCTTGCTACAGTTATACAGGGTATTGGTGAGGCCACACCTGGAGTACAGTTTTGGTTTCCATATTTAAGAAAGGATATACTTGCTTTGGAGGCAGTTTAGAAAAGGTTCGCTAGGTTGATTCCGGAGATGAGGGGGTTGACTTATGAGGAAAGGTTGAATAGGTTGGGCCTCTACTCATTGGAATTCAGAAGAATGAGAGGTGATCTTATCGAAACGTATAAGATTATGAGGGGGCTTGACTAGGTGGATGCAGAGAGGATGTTTCCACTGATAGGGGAGACCAGAACTAGGGGCATAATCTTAGAATAAGGGGTCACCCATTTAAACTGAGGAGGAGGAATTTCTTCTCTCAGTGGGTTGTAAATCTGTGGAATTCGCTGCCTCAGAAAGCTGTGGAAGCTGGGTCATTGAATAAATTTAAGATAGTGATAGACAGTTTCTTAACCAATAAGGGATTATGGGGAGCGGGCAGGGAAGTGGATCTGATTCCGTGATTGTTGCAGCCATGATCGTATTAAACAGCGGAGCAGGCTCAATGGGCCGTATGGCCTACTCCTGCTCCTATTTCTTATGTTCTTATGTAGTCACAGAATGTCATTCAGGACTTTGGTTACCTTTGTTTTGAAATTGTAATAGAGGCAGAAATCTGATGAAGGGATTGAAACAGGGAGTTGGAGGAGAGATAAACAAGGATCTGGGAGGCCACAACATCCAGCTCGACCATGCTACCTACCACCACCTTTGTGCTGTCAAACTGCATGACCAATGCCCAAATTTAAAACACTCATCCTCATCTTTAAATCCCTTCATGGCCTGATTCCTCCCCATCTCCATAACCTCCTGCAGCCCTACAATGCTCTGTTCTTCAGACTCTGACCAGGTTTGCACCCAAAACGTTAACTGGTCTGGAATCTCCACAAATACTGCCTGACCAGCTGCATGTTAACCAGCATTTTTGGTTTTGGTTCAACATTTAAAACCCAATCAATAGCACCATCTACAGGTGGAACTTCTTTTGCAGGCATTTGTGAACATGTAATAATTCAATTTTCAAATGGACCAGATTGACATCAGAGTTCTGAATCCATTTTCAGATGCAATGTTGTGACCCATTTTCCATTTCCAATGTTTTGTTAGATTACGCAGTGGTAGGCCATATCCTGATGGAAATTTAAACCACTGTCCATAATTAAAAGCTATATTTTATGCTGCATTTGATTTTCATTGTGGAGAGGGTACAGAATAGGTTGATTGTGATACCAGGGAAGAGAGGCTTCAGTTAGAAGGGGACATGAGAGACTGGCGTTTTTTCACTAGAACAAATAAGATTACATGGAGATATGTTAGAGGTAGTCGTCAAGAGGGGTTTAATCAGGTCTAGTGGGAAAAATTATTCCCACTGAACAATAAGTAACTAGAGGGTATAAATGTATCACCAAAAGCCTCTTCTGCTCCAGTGGAAATAATCCCGGTATTTCAAGTGTCCCCTCATAACTATCACCCTGGGGAATTTACACTAACGAAAATATTCTGCTATACCTTCACCCACCATAATCTGACTCCTTTCTTTACCCATGGGTGGTCCTACCCTTTATTTTCACTTCTTATGCACTTAAAGAAACCATGACTATTTGCCTTTACAGTCTCAATGTTTTTTTCTATTTCTTTTTAGGCCATCTAATCACCCTTATCACCTTACTACATTTTGTATATTCCTCAAGATCATCTTTAGTAATGAGTGCACCAACCTCATCCTTTATCTTCCTTTTAAGTTTATTTAGTTTTAATCTCTATTTATTCATATACTAAACTTTGAGGCTTCCCCTTTCCTTCAGCTTTGAATATGATTGACCATGACATCCTATTCCAACACTTTGATCTTCCAGCTCTGTGGTGCTGCCTTTGCAGGATACAATTCCAGCCTCTCCAGATGCAGCCAGTGGCAATCCCTCAACTGCTTGGATAAAAGTCTTTGATGAATCAGAACTTCCTCCAGTACAAAATTGGGAAGATCAAAACCATCCAATTTGGCTTCTGCCATCTCCTCCTTCCTGTCCTTGGCCACACAAAGACTGATCCAGATCATTTGCGCTTTGCCATCTGTCCCCAAACTCTTTCAAACCCCATAAGTGTGCCTTTTGTAACCAGACTTTACTCTTCCAAAGCTCTCTTTGCTGGCCACCCATCTAGTGGCCTCTATGAACTCTAATTTGCCCAAAACTCTGCTGCACAAAATCTGGCTCTCTCGCACACCCACCAAACCCTACTGTACTGAATTACATTGAACTTCATGATGGAAGATGGGAAGCCTCGCTTATAAATTCTCTCCACCATAGTACAGTATATATACACTTCAGTGCCATTTTTTAAAGAGTCACTAATTATTAGACAGGTTCTTTAAAGAACGGCAAGCAGTTTGAGCTGATTTACATAGAGAAGGGTTTGGCTGGGTTCACATTCCAACTTTAAGTCCTTAGACGATATGTGCCCTGTTCTTCAAGCGCACAGAAAAACATGGGCCTATGTAATGAGACAGGATTAATAAACAATCTCCTAGTAAAGGATCCCCTTAGAATGAGTGATCATAGCATGATTGAATTTCAAATTCAGATGGAGGGCGAGAAAGTTGGATCTCAAACCAGCGTACTAAGCTTAAATAAAGGAGACTACAAAGGTATGAGGGCAGAATTGGTTCAGATGGACTGGAAAAATAGATTAAAGTGTGAGACAGTTGATGAACAGTGGTGTACATTTAAGGAGATATTTCATAACTCGCAACAAAAATGAGGAGGAAAGGGTGTAAAAGAAAAGATAGTCATCTGTGGCTAACTAAAGAAATAAAGGATGGTATCCAATTAAAAACAAGGACATACAAAGTGGCCAAAACGAGGAGGACAGAAGATTGGGAAGCTTTTAAAAGCCAGCAAAGAATGACTAAAAAAATGATTAAGAAAGGGAAAATAGACTATGAAAGTAAATTAGCACAAAATATAAAAAGAGATACCAAGAGTTTCTACAGGTATATAAAAAGGAAAAGAGTGGCTAAAGTAAATGTTGGTCCTTTAGAGGACGAGACCGGGGACTTAGTGATGGGGAACATGGAGATCGCAGAAACTCTGAACAAATATTTTGTATCCGTCTTTATGTTAGACGACACTAACAATATCCCAACAGTGGATAGTCAAGGGGCTATGGGTGGGGGTGGGGGGAGGAACTTAACACAATCACAATTACTACGGAGGTGGTACTCAGTAAGATAATGGGACTGAAGGCAGATAAATCCCCTGGACCTGATGGCTTGCATTCTAGGGTCTTGAGAAGTAGCAGCAGAGATAGTGGATGCATTTACCAAAATTCCCTGGATTCTGGAGAGGTCCCTGCAGATTGGAAAACTGCAAATGTAACGCCCCTATTTAAAAAAGGAGGCAGACAAAAAGGAAACTATAGACCAGTTAGCCTAACATCTGTGGTTGGGAAAACGTTGGACTCCATTATTAAAGAAGCAGTAGCAGGACATTTGGAAAAGCATAATTCAGTCAGGCAGAGTCAGCATGGATTTATGAAGGGGAAATCATGTTTGACGAATGTGCTGGAATTCTCTGAGGATGTAATCAACAGGGTGGATAAAGGGGAACCAATGGACGTGGTATATTTGGACTTCCAGAAAGCATTTGACAAGGTGCCACATAAAAGGTTACTGCACAAGGTTGGGAATAATGTATTAGCATGGATAGAGGATTGGCTAACTAACAGAAAACAGAGAGTCAGGATAAATGATTCATTCTCGGGTTGGCAATCAGTAACAAGTGGGATGCCACAGGGATCAGTGCTGGGACTCCAACTATTTACAATCTATATTAATGAATTGGGTGAAGGGACTGAATGTAACATAGCCAAGTTTGCTGAAGATACAAAGATGGGAGGAAAAGCAATGTGTGAGGAGGACACAAAAAACCTGCAAAGGTATATAGACAGGCTAAGTGAGTGGGCAAAAATTTGGCAGATGGAGTAGAATGTTGGAAAGTGAGAGGTTATGCACTTGGTCAGAAAAAAAAGTCGAAGAGCAAGTTATTATTTAAATGGAGAAAAGTTGCAAAGTGCTGCAGTACAGCGGAACCTGGGGGCCCTGGTGCATGAAACACAAAAGGTTAGTATGCAGGTACACAAGTGATCAAGGCGGCCAATGGAATCTTAGTCTTTATTGCAAAGGGGATGGAGTATAAAAGCAAGGACGTCTTGCTGCAGTTATACAGGGTATTGGTGAGGCCACACCTGGAATACTGCGTACAGTTTTGGTTTCCATATTTATGAAAGGATATACTTGCTTTGGAGGCAGTTCCGATAAGGTTCACTAGGTTGATTCCAGAGATGAGGGGGTTGACTTATGAGGAAAGGTTGAGTAGATTGGGCCTCTACTCATTGGAATTCAGAATAAGAGGAGATCTTATCGAAATGTGTACGATTATGAGGGGGCTTGACAAGGTGGATGGAGAGAGAATGTTTCCACTGATAGGGGAGACTAGAACTAGGGCGCATAATCTTAGAATAAGGGGTCACCCATTTAAAACTGAGATGAGGAGGAATTTCTTATCTGGGGGTTGTAAATCTGTGGAATTCGCTGCCTCAGAGAGCTGTGGAAGCTGGGACATTGAATAAATTTGAGAGAGATAGAAAGTTTCTTAACCGATAAGGGAATAAGGGGTTTTGGGAGCAAGCAGAGAAGTGGATGAGAGTCCATGATCGGATCAGCCAGGATCGTATTAAATGGCGGAGCAGGCTCGAGGGGCCAAATGGCCTACTCCTGCTGCTATTTCTTATATTCTTATGGGCTACTGCCTGAAATCACAGCAAGTTTAGGCACTGTGATTATTTCCAGTGTCTGGTCCCTCTGTGCACGCAACTCCCCGTTGGGCAATGCGTATATGCACTCTATACGGTCGCACACGCGTAGTACCAAACGGTGTGGCTGGTTGCGACGCTTTCCTCAGCTCCTCCTGAAGAAGTTCGGGAACTTACTGGGGGAATGTGCTTCAGGTCTGGGGGGGGGGGGGGGGGGGTGGGGGGGAAGAGGGAGTTGTAGAATGACAGCAAGAACATGATCCGGATGGGAATAATGCTCCCAAATAAGCTGCGCTGCCGCCATACCGTTTGTTCGCGCATGTTTGAAATTGTACGCACCTCCTAATAAAATTGAAGGGGAACATTGGATCGGAAGATAGGTCACGTTCTCCCACCCTCCATTAGCCTCAACCACATTCTTCCACCATCACCATTCCTCCCTCGCCGGCAACATCTGCATCACATGCTCCCTCTCCTCAATGGGATGCCACAGTGACTTCTTTTATTTGGAGGAAATGAGTAGAGTTAAATGAAAAGTTGTTCAATGTGAACACCAGCTCGGCCAGGCAGTGGAGGGTGGTGGATGGGACTGGATGGGCTGCCTTTCAAGGAAGAAGGCAGACCATCCTAATGAGGAATGGTGAAACAAGGAGATGGTTCGGGTCAGGAAACTAGAAATGGTTGAGGTGGCAGAGTGTACCAAAAGTCATAGATTGAAGTTGGAAGAGACTGGACAAAGAGAACAAACAAAAAAGAGATACGAAATAATTTCCATGGGGCAGTATCAGGCTGAAATGATGGGTCTACCGGGACTGCCCCGTTTGTGGCTCTTAAGTAGAAACAAGCTATGTGAAGTTGGGAAACTATGAGGGCGGAGGCCATGGGTGAAGGGGGAGGGAGAGGTCTCTCGAGGTCATCAATGGTCAGGGAAACTATGGTTTGATGTTCGGTGGTGGGATTATTGTCCGGGGAAGGTAGGAGCAGACATTAAGTGACTTGGCATTCAGCCTCGACAAGGTAGAGGACTGTGCTCAACAACTGTGCCTCCTTTGTCGGCAGATTAGAGTGCGAGTGAGGGCAGTAGAGTAATTGAGATGGCCAATATCATTTTGCAGATCTCAATGAACAGAACTAGAGGTTGTTTGAATATTAGACCTGTATACAGGCGCAGCAGCCCAAATCCGGAACCCTCGGGACCGAGGCCATTTCGGATTCTGTGTTTTGCCGGACTTTGGAACGTCTTTCTGTCGTCACGTATCCGGAAACACCTGAGCCCAAGTTTGGGTATTTCCGAATTTCGGAACATCAGAAGGGGGGGATGGTTGGGGGTGCTCACCGAGGAGTTATTCGGGTCGCCAGCCCCGTCGTTGGGGGTGTCCGGGCGGGCCCTGCCAAGGAGGTGGTGTCCGGGCGGGCCCCGCCAAGGAGGGGGTGACCGGGCGGGCCCCGCCAAAGAGGGGGTGACCGGGCGGGCTGGCAAGGTGGTGGTGTTCGGGCAGGGCCCCGCCAAGGAGGGGGTGACCGGGCAGGGCCCCGCCACTGAGGAAATGTTCGGGCAGGGCCCCGCCACTGAGGAAATGTTCGGGCAGGGCCCCGCCACTGAGGAAATGTTCGGGCAGGGCCCCGCCACTGAGGAAATGTTCGGGCAGGGCCCCGCCACTGAGGAAATGTTCGGGCAGGGCCCCGCCACTGAGGAAATGTTCGGGCAGGGCCCCGCCACTGAGGAAATGTTCGGGCAGGGCCCCGCCACTGAGGAAATGTTCGGGCAGGGCCCCGCCACCGAGGAAATGTTCGGGCAGGGCCGCGCCACCGAGGAAATGTTCGGGCAGGGCCGCGCCACCGAGGAAATGTTCGGGCAGGGCCCCACCACTGAGGAAATGTTCGGGCAGGGCCCCGCCACTGAGGAAATGTTCGGGCAGGGCCCCGCCACTGAGGAAATGTTCGGGCAGGGCCCCGCCACTGAGGAAATGTTCGGGCAGGGCCCCGCCACTGAGGAAATGTTCGGGCAGGGCCCCGCCACTGAGGAAATGTTCGGGCAGGGCCCCGCCACTGAGGAAATGTTCGGGCAGGGCCCCGCCACTGAGGAAATGTTCGGGCAGGGCCCCGCCACCGAGGAAATGTTCGGGCAGGGCCGCGCCACCGAGGAAATGTTCGGGCAGGGCCGCGCCACCGAGGAAATGTTCGGGCAGGGCCCCACCACTGAGGAAATGTTCGGGCAGGGCCCCACCACTGAGGAGGAGGAGCTGTTTGGGCGGGCCCCACCAAGGAGGTGATCGGACGGTCTGGTGAGATGGTGGTGTGCGGGCGGGGCCCCACCACCGAAGAGGAGCTGGTCGGTCGACCCCGTCGCGGAGGTGGTCTGGCAAGGAGGCCCCGAGGTAAGAACAGCGGCGGCGAGGTGAAGCCCGAGGTCGGGCAGCGGTGGGACCTCAAGGTCGGCAGGTCCGGATTCTGGAACATTTTACGGATTCCGGACGATCCTGCCATCAATCGGTCCGGCTCATTCCGGAACTGTGGATTTTGGTCGCAGCACCTTTATAAAGTTCTGTGTTTTCTACACAGCACTCCAAATGCCACTACTGCTGCTACAACATGCATTTCTATAGCACCTTTAACATAGTAAAACATCCCAAGGCAATTCAAAATGTTAACAAAATTTGATGCCAAGCCACATAAGCAGATTTTCGGGCGGATGACCAAAAGCTTGGTCAAAGAAGTTGGCTTTAAGCAGCATCTTAAAAGGAGGAAAAAGAGAGAGGTAGAATGGTGGAGAGGATTAGTCAGAAAATGCCAGAGCTTAGGTTCTCGGCAGCTAACGGTATGGCATCGGCATCAGCAATGCGCAAGGGGCCAGAATGGAGGAGCGCAGATATCAGAGGGTTGTAGGGCTGGAGGAGATTACGGAGATCAGGAGTGGCGAGGCCATGGAGGAATTTAATAACAGGGATGAGAATTTTAAAAATCGAGGCGTTGCTCAACTGGGAGCCAAATGTTGATCAGCAAGCACAAGCGTGATAGGTGAACAGGACTTGGTGTCAGTTAGAATACAGGCAGCAGAGTTTTGGAGGAGCTTAATTTTATGTACATTCCAGATTTTTTGTAGGGTGGAGGTCGTTACAAAACATTTGCAATAAATTTGCTTTAAGCCATACAGTTTTGCCATTTAATGCACACAGTTTAAATGCTCATAAGATTGGCAGGTAAATTAACAATGCATCATTAGATACGTGGAATCATTTCACAACATCCATACAATTAAAAATATGCACTTGCCCTATGAACTGCTTTGAAAACAAAATTAATTGCAATTAAAGGTTCTTTTGGTTTTGTATTTTACACGTTCCTCCTTTTCATCATTATGGTATTTCCCCATGGGTTGGTTTATATCAGACAGGAGGGGATTGGTGTCAGTGACTGTGGGGTTGGTTTATATCAGACAGGAGATTAGTAACTGTGACTGTCGGGTTGGTTTATATCATCTCATCAGTTCCCCCACAGGATGCCTGTTGTAAAGGGCAAGCGAGCGACATGGCAGCAGCATATGTAATGGTGGGATATTTTAAAGCTGGGGTGTCCCATGTTTTTGCTCTTGTGGGTAGCATAGTTTGTGGGGCCTTGAGTGTCATGGAGGTTTCAATCTGCTCTCGATGGTTCTGCTGTATCTCTACTCCTGCTGATGGTCTTGCAGGCCAGGACCACACCGATTTCCGAGCTGGGCCGTCGCATGTTGCTCCCTCTGGTGGCCCCGGCCTGCTGATGGTCTTGCGGGCCGGGACCATTGGAGGGAGCAACGTACGGTGGCATGCCACTGCAGGGAGCATCGCTGGATTTGATGTCACCCAAATCCAGGTCGCTGATTGGAGTGCGGGCAGGTACAGCTGGGGTGGTGAGGTCGGGGCGAAGGAGCGGTGAGAGTTCGTTGAGGGATGTGGTCGGGGCCCAGGAGAGGCATGAGAGTTCAGAGCCCAGGAGCAGCATGGGCCAGCCCACACTGCGATGTGTGCGTGCTAGGTCCGTGCAGCAGAGCTGGTCTCCAGTCGGATTGGTTAATCCTTCCCACTGGATAAAGACCTAGCTCTGTCAAACCCGTGTGGTGGCTGGTGTGCAATGGCCACCACACGTTAAAAAAATCCACGCACAGGCATCTTCCACCCTTCAGCATGTAGTTCAGGATCCGGAATATTAGGCATCCCTTTTTGACGTGGAAGCAAGTCATCCTTGTTTCAAGGGACTGCCTATGATAATGATTTCCCCATTTTCTTTTTGCACGACATCAAGCCCCCTAAAATTGTCAATATCCTAAGTGCTACCAAGATGCTAATAGTATCTACTACAATATGTAATCAGAGTAACTGCAAGTATCCACCACAAGTACAGACACAAACAATTGGCTGGTAAAATGGCTGACATGGATTGAGAACTGGTTGTCAGACAGGAAGCAAAGAGTAGGAGTAAATGGGTACTTTTCAGAATGGCAGGCAGTGACTAGTGGGGTACCGCAAGGTTCTGTGCTGGGGCCCCAGCTGTTTACACTGTACATTAATGATTTAGACGAGGGGATTAAATGTAGTATCTCCAAATTTGTGGATGACACTAAGTTGAGTGGCAGTGTGAGCTGCGTGGAGGATGCTACGAGGCTGCAGAGTGACTTGGATAGGTTAGGTGAGTGGGCAAATGCATGGCAGATGAAGTATAATGTGGATAAATGTGAGGTTATCCACTTTGGTGGTAAAAACAGAGAGACAGACTATTATCTGAATGGTGACAGATTAGGAAAAGTGGAGGTGCAACGAGACCTGGGTGTCATGGTACATCAGTCATTGAAGGTTGGCATGCAGGTACAGAAGGCAGTAAAGAAAGAAAATGGCATGTTGGCCTTCATAGCAAGGGGATTTGAGTACAGGGGCAGGGAGGTGTTGCTACAGTTGTACAGGGCCTTGGTGAGGCCACACCTGAAGTATTGTGTACAGTTTTGGTCTCCTAACTTGAGGAAATACATTCTTGCTATTGAGGGAGTGCAGCGAAGGTTCACCAGACTGATTCCCGGGATGGTGGGACTGACCTATCAAGAAAGACTGGATCGACTGGGCTTGTATTCACTGGAGTTCAGAAGAATGAGAGGAGACCTCAGAAACATTTAAAATTCTGACAGGTTTAGACAGGTTAGATGCAGAAAGAATGTTCCCAATGTTGGGGAAGTCCAGAACCAGGGGTCACAGTCTAAGGATAAGGGGTAAGCCATTTAGGACAGAGATGAGGAGAAACTTCTTCACCCAGAGAGTGGTGAACCTGTGGAATTCTCTACCACAGAAAGTTGATGAGGCCAATTCAGTAAATATATTCAAAAAGGAGTTAGATGAAGTCCTTACTACTCGGGGGATCAAGGGGTATGGCGAGAAAGCAGGAATGGGGTACTGAAGTTGCATGTTCAGCCATGAACTCATTGAATGGCGGTGCAGGCTAGAAGGGCCGAATGCCCTACTCCTGCACCTATTTTCTATGTTTCTATGTTTCTAAAATGTAAACGCTGGACAAATGCCAACAAGGAAATACCAGGCACAGCTGTTACATTAGCACCTGTTCTCAAGCAATCCCAGTGCTGCTTCTCTTTACTCACCACACCCCCACTCCTTCAAAACAAAACCATGTTGTTAAACTGAACTATTTTCAAATAAGCCATCTAACGCATGGTTGCTTCAACATAGCCCAAAGCGATGGGGGCAGCAGAAGCAATGTCGCAAAAAAGTCAATGCCGGGGCACTTAAGGACCCAGCTACGAGAGCCCTTTACAGCCAGCGCCTCACTGCTAACCTTGATGACCCCGAGATGCAGAATGCTCACACAGCGCTTGGTCTGCCCTCCAGGCCTCCATAACCAGTGCCTGCAAAGAGACACTCGGTCACTCAACCAGGAAACACCAGGACTGGTTTGATGAGAGTGATCAGGAGATTCAAGAACTAATGGACTGCAAACGCAGGGCGTTTGAGCCTTAAACAGCAACCCAACTCGGGAGCAGCAAAGCAGCATTACAGATGGCTAAAGGCTAAGGTCCAACAAAAAACGTGGAACCTAAAGAACAGGTGGTGGATGGAGAAAGCACAGGAGATACAGCAGCTGGCCGACAGCCATGATGTGCGAGGATTCTTTACCACAGTCAAGGCCACATACGGACCAAACTCCCAAGGCCCCACCCCACTCCTGGCCAAGATCGGGGAAACACTCATCAAGGACACCGAGGCAGTCAGGGCCTGCTGGAAGAAACACTTCGAAAATCTCCTCGACCGAGACTCTGCCTTTGACTCGAGTGTTCTCAACTCCATTCTGCAGCATGCTACCTGCCACCACCTCAGTTAGACCCCAAGACTGCATGAGATAGAAAAGGCCATATATAATACAGCTAAAAAACAACAAGACTAAGGGAGCAGATGGAATCCCTGCTGAGCCACTGAAGTATGGTGGAGAGGCACTACTGGCGCGAATACACAACCTCATCTCTCTCATCTGGAGGGAGGAGAGCATGCCGGGAGATCTCAGAGATGCAGTGATCGTGACCATCTTTAAAAAAGGGGACAAGTCCGACTGCAGCAACTACAGAGGAATCTCCCTATCAACTACTGGGAAAGTCATCGCTAGAGTCCTCTTCAACTGTCTTCTCCCCGTGGCCAAGGAGCTTCTCTGAGTCGCAATGCGGATTTTGTCCCATCTGGGGCACAACGGACATGATCTTTGCAGCGCGACAGCTGCAGGAAAAATGCAGGGAACAGCGCCAGCCTTTATACATGGCCTTCTTCAACCTTAAAAAGGCCTTCGATACTGTCAACTGCAAGGGTTGATGGAGCGTCCTCCTCTGTTTCGGATGCCCCCTAAAGTAAGTCACCATACTCCGCCCACTCCATGACGACATGCAAGCCATGATCCTTACCAACAGATCCAATTCATGTCCGGACCGGGGTCAAGCAGGGCTGCGTCATCGCCCCAACCCTCTTCTCAATCTTCCTCACTGCCATGCTCCACCTCACAGTGGATAAGCTTCCCGCTGGAGTGCACAGAACCAGTGGGAAGCTGTTCAACCTTTGCCGTCTCCAGGCCAGGTCCAAGACCACTCCAATCTCTGTCGTCGAACTACAGTACGTGGACGACGCCTACGTCTGTGCACAACACAGAGGCTGAACTCCAGGACATAGTCAACGTATTTACTGGGGCATATGAAAGCATGGGCCTTACGCTAAACATTAGTAAGACAAAGGTCCTCCACCAGCCTGTCCTCGTCGCACAGCACTGCCCCCCAAACATCAAGCTCCACGGCATGGCCCTGGACAACGTGGACCACTTCCCCTATCTCGGGAGCCTCCTATCAACAAGAGCAGGCATTGATGATGAGATCCAACACCGCCTCCAGTGTGCCAGTGCAGCCTTCGGCCGCCTGAGGGAAAGAGTGTTTGAAGATCAGGCCCTCAAAACTGACACCAAGCTCATGGTCTACAAGGCCGTAGTAATACCCACCCTCCTGTATGGCTCAGAGACATGGACCATGTACAGCAGACACCTCAAGTCGCTGGAGAAATTTACCACCAGTGATGTCTCCGCAAGATCCTACAAATCCCCTGGGAGGACAGATGCACAAACATTAGCGTCCTCATCCAGGCCAACATCCCCAGCATTGAAGCACTGACCACACTTGATCAGCTCCGCTGGGCAGGCCACGTAGTCCACATGCCAGACACAAGACTCCCAAAGCAAGCGCTCGCTCTACTCGGAATTTGTCCACGGCAAACAAAACAAAGACGGGCAGAGAAAATGTTACAAGGACACCCTCAAAGCCTCCCTGATAAAGTGCGACATCCCCACTGATACCTGGGAGTCCTTGGCCATAGACCGCCCTAAGTGGAGGAAGTGCATCAGGGAGGGCGCTGAACTCCTCGAGTATCGTCGCCAAGAGCATGCAGAAATCAAGAGCAGGCAACGGAAGGAGCGTGCAGCAAACCAGGCTCCCTGCCCACCCTTTTCCTCAACACTATCTGTCCGACCTGTGACAGAGAATGTGCTTCTCGTATTGGACTGTGCAGTCACCTAAGAACTCATGCTAAGAGTGGAAGCAAGTCTTCCTCGATTGCGAGGGACTGCCTATGATGATGATGATGATGCTTCATCAAGGGGACATTCTCGCCCAAAAATCAGTAGTGCATAATCTGACAGTGTTTGCTGCAATAAATATATACCAGGGCCCATGAAGTGGGCCATGTCATTGGAATTTCAAAGAGGCTCAGTTACATCTTAAAATGCCCATAACATCATGTTAGAAAACTACGATTCACCATCCAGATGAAAGGAAACCTAAAATTTCAATACAACATTGCATTGTGCAATTATACATAATAAGTTATTAAATTATCTTACGACTTAATTCCTTTCACTCCTTAAAAGTTACATTGTGTAGTAATTGCAATAAAGGTCCTTAAATCATAAAACGCACTGCTAACTGTGCTATAAATCGTCTCTTCAAGTCACATCACTACGTAAAGCATTCTGGGTTGTGTTTGCCTTGCAGAGACATAGAATTTACAGCACAGAAACAGGCAATTTGGCCCAAATGGTCTGAGCCGGTTCCACACAAGCCTCCTCCCATCTCACCCTATTAGCATATCCTTCAATTCTTTTCTCCCTCATGTACTTATTCTAGCTTCTCTTTAAATGCATCCATGCTATTTCCCTCAATCACTATTTGGTAGCAAGTTCCACATTCTCACCACTCCCTGGGTAGAAAAGTTTCTCTTGATACATTCCCTTAAAATAAGGGAAATGGGAGAAAGGTCAGGTCCCTGGAGAGAACAGTTGAGGAGCACAAGGATCTCTGGACCCTTGTCAACACTGAATTCTGAATCAACAACAGCAAGCTGACAATCCAACACTCGGGCAACTTTCCAGCTTTCCCAGTGCTTTTCCTCCAAGGTCAAAGTCGTCGTCGTCGTCGTCTTCTTCGGCAGTCCCCCAAAGTCAAGGATGACTTGCTTCCACACTAAAATGAGTTTGAAGGTGACCGATGAGACCAATGCGGGATCTACAGTCTCTGTCACAGGCGGGGCAGACGCTGATCGGAGGGATGGGTGGATGGGGTGCGATAAGCTCATATATAAGGATGAAACGGTGTACTGTGTTATGAGCAAGTGTGACCTTGGCTCCTTTAATGAGACTCCAGAGTGCCGGTATCTCGTGGGTGGCCTGCTTATATACCGTGCTCCCAAGGGATGCTAGGATCCCTTGGGACTCCAACAGGTAGGCCCTCTGGTGATAGTGTAATACAGGTTGCTCGGGGTTAAACACATAACATCACTCCCCCGTGAAGTCAATGGTACACTTATTTACAAGGTGAGACAATCTGGGGCTTTTCGCTCCCTTGTTGATCGTGTCGGTACTAATGCGGGTGTGGGTGAGTTGGTTAGTTCTTCACTGGGCTGTTGGGCAGCTGGCTTTGCCAGACTGCTGGGGATGGCGAGTTCAGCTTCTTGCACCACCATGATGTCAGTTGCCACTTGTGTGTGTGTTGGAGGGTCAAAGTTGGTGGCGTCTTCTTCGGGTTGTTCGTAGCTCTTGGTCCAAATGTTTTCTGTACGTTCGCCCATTGGCCAATTTGACCTGAAACACCCTATTCCCCTCTTTGGCTGTGACCGTGCCAGCGAGCCATTTGGGACCATTTCCATAATTGAGTACAAACACAGGATTATTGATCTCAATATCGCGTGACAAATTTGTGCGGTCATGGTACACACTTTGTTGATGCAGCCTGCCCTCCACGTGATCATGGAGCAAGAGAGAGCCTTGTTTTAAGCGCCCTTTTCATGAGCTCTCAGCTGGGGGAACCCCAGTGAACGAGTGGGGTCTGGTGCGGTAGCTGAGCAGCACTCGGGGCAGCTGGGTCTGCAGGGAGCCTTCCGACACACTTTTCAAGCTTTGCTTGATGATCTGAACTGCCCGTTCTGCCTGGCCGTTGGATGCGGACTTGAACGGGGCCGATGTGACGTGCTTGATCCCATTGTGGGTCATGAATTCAGCACTGGTGAAACATGGCCCATTATCACTGACCAGGGCATCAGGCAGGCCATGCGTGGCAAACATGGCTCGTAGGCTTTCAATAGTGGCTGTGGACCGTGCTTACAGGCATCATCTCACATTCAATCCATTTTGAGTAAGTGTCCACGACAACCAAAAACATTTTGCCTAGAAATAGTCGACGTTGATCCTCGACCACAGTTTGGAGGGCCGCAACCACAAACTTAGTGGTGCCTCTCTGGGTGCATTGCTCAGCTGAGAGCAAGTGTTACATAGGCGCACGTATGACTCTAAATCTGAGTCGATGCCGGGCTACCACACATGGGATCTGGCTTATGGCTTTCATCAATTCAATGCCTGGGTGGGTGCTGTGTCTTTCACAAATGAACGTATCACTGCTTTTCTTGGGCAAGACCATGCGATTACTCCACAACAGACAGTCCACCTGCAGGGACATTTTGTCTTTGCGCCTGTGGAACGGCTTAATCGCCTCCTGCATCTCCGCTGGGACACTGGACCAGCTTCCATGGAGGACACAATTTTTTTACCAAGGACAGTAAAGGATCCTGGCTGGTCCAGGTCCTGATCTGGCGGGCCGTGACGGGGGATTTCTCGTTCTCGAATACATTCATTACCATGAGCAAGTCCGCTGGTTGTGCCATTTCCACTCCGGTGGTGAGCAATGACAGCCGACTGAGAGCATCTGCGCAGTTCTCTGTGCCCGGTCTGTGGCGGATTACAAAGTTGTATGCCAACAACGTGAGCGGCCATCTTTGGATGCGGGCAGAGGCATTGGTGTTAATCCCTTTGCTCTCAGAACAGCGATATGAGCGGCTTGTGGTCAGTTTTAAGCTCAAACTTGAGGCCAAATAAGTACTGGTGCATTTTTTTTTAACCCCGTAAAGATACACCAGAGCCTCTTTTTCAATCATGCTTTAGGCCGAGGACAAACTCTTGGACGCACAAGCAACCGGTTACAAAATCCCCGATTCGTTAGCCTGTTGTAACACACAACCGACCCCACATGACGACGCATCCAAGCCAGCACTAATCTGTTAGTGATTATACTGGACAAGCAGTTTGTTTGAATACAATAGATTTCTAGCTTTCTAAAATGCAGCCTCTTATGAATTCCCCCATATCCAGTCGTCTCCATTGCGCAGTAGCGCATGTAGGGGTTCTAGCAGGGTGCTTAACCCAGGTAAGCAATTACTGAAATAGTTAAGGAGTCCCAGGAACGACCACAACTCCGTCACATTCTGTGATCTCGGCGCATTCTTGATGGCCTCCGTCTTGGCGTCGGTGGGTCTGATGCCGTCTGCTGCGATTCTTCTTCCCAAGCACTCGACCTCCTGTGCCAGGAAAACACATTGAGCATTTCAATCTGAGCCCCACGCGATCCAACTGACTAAGAACCTCTTCCAGGTTCTGCAAGTGTTCGATGATGTCCCGACCTGTAACCAGTATTTCGTCCTAGAAAACCATGGTGCGAGGAACCAAATTTAGCAGGCTCTCCATGTTCCGTTGGAAGATTGCCGCGGCCGACCGAATTCCGAACGGGCACCGGTTATAGATGAACAGACCTTTGTGCGTGTTGATAATGGGGAGGCCTTTCGAAGGCTGCTCCAGCTCTTGTAGGCCGAGGTCAGGTCCAGCTTGGTGAA
The DNA here is from genome assembly GCF_044704955.1 of Pristiophorus japonicus. NCBI lineage: Eukaryota > Metazoa > Chordata > Chondrichthyes > Pristiophoridae > Pristiophorus > Pristiophorus japonicus. The sequence goes on along the minus strand of NC_091981.1, from coordinate 128,663,554 downwards.
TGTCTTCCCTCCAGCCAGGATCGCAAATAGGTCGTCTGCCTTGGGTAGCGGATACTGGTCCTATAGCGAAATCAGTTAATCGTTATTTTATAGTCGCCACAAATTCTGACCGTGCCATCCTCTAAGTACCGGGACAATCGGACTAGCCCATTCGTTGAATTCTACCGACGTGATGATGCCTTTTCGCTGCAACCTGTCCAGCTCAATTTCCACTTTCTCACGCATCATATACGGTACCGCCGTGCCTTGTGGTGGATGGGTCGCGTACCGGGAATCAAATGGATCTGCACTTTCACCCCCGAGAAGCTTCCAATGCCTGGCTCGAACAACGATGGAAACTTGCTCAGAACCTGGGCATATGAAGCATCGTCGACGGACGAGAGCGCTCGGATGTTGTCCCAGTTCCAGTGGATTTTTCCCAGCCAGCTTCTGCCAAACAATGTGGGGCCATCCCCTGGCACAATCCACAGCGGGAGTTTGTGTACTGCTCTATCATAGGAGACTTTGACTTCTGCACTGCCAATTACAGGGATTAGTTCCTTGGTGTAAGTCCTTAGTTTGGTATGAATGGGGCTGAGCTTGGGCTTATGTGCCTTGTTGCACCACAGCCTGTCGAAGGCCTTTTTACTCATTATGGACCGACTCGCACCTGTGTCCAGTTCCATCGATACTGGAATTCCGTTCAGTTCAACTTTCAACATTATTGGTGGACATTTCGTGGTGAATGTGTGTACCCCGTACATTTCTGCCTCCTCGGTTCGAGTCTCCGATTGAGTCTGATCCACAGTGGATCGATCTTCCTCTGCAACGTGGTGGTTTGCAGGGTATGCAGCTCACCTGCACATTCGCTGGAGGTGTCCCATTGTTCTGCAACTGTTGCATGCATAGTGCTTGAAGCAGCATTGATGGGGCCGATGATCACCTCCACAGCGCCAACAAGGTATTAACTGCCTCGCATTAATGATTGATGGCAGACTCTGGATCATCTGAGGTCGGGCAGCAGCAGCTGACGTGTACGTTCTGCCATGTATATTCCTGCTCGAAAACGAAGTTACTTTGTGCACAGTACTGGCCGAAACTAGTTTGCTCTGCGAAATCTGTTTGGTGTTGTCGCTGGTGGACATAAATGCCTGGGCTATCGTTATGGCTTTACTTAGATTCGGAGTTTCAATGGTTAACAATTTGCAAAGGATTGCCTCATGGCCAATGCCCAGTACAAAAATGTCTCTAAGCATTTGTTCTAGGAATCCCTCAAATTCACAATGTCCTGCAAGGCACCTTAGTTCAGCGACACAGCTCGCCACTTCCTGGCCCTCTGACCGTTGACACAAGTAGAACTGATATCTCGCCATCAAAACGCTTTCCATCGGATTTAGGTGCTCCCGGACCAGTGTACACAATTCTTTATAAAATTTAGCTGTTGGTTTTGCTGGAGCTAGGAGATTCTTCATAAGGCCATAGCTTGTTGCCCCGCAGACAGTTAGGGGATCGCCCTTCGTTTGGCAGCGTTCTCATCCCCTTCCAGCTCACTGGCCACAAAGTATTGGTCGAGTCTTTCCACGAAGGCCTCCCAATCATCCCCTTCTGAGAACTTCTCCAGGATACCAACTTGTTCTTTGCATTTTCGCGCGGTTGTTCGTTACCTCATCGCCAATTGATAAGCTCATATAGGGATGAAATGGAGTACTGTGTATAATGAGCAAGTGTGACCTTAGCTCCTTTAATGAGACTCCAGAGTGCCAGTACCTCGTGGGTGGCCCGCTTATATACTGTGCTCCCAAGGGATGCTGGGATCCCTTGGGACTCCAACAGGAAGGCCCTCTGGTGGTAGTGTAATACAGGTTGCAAGGGGTTAAATACGTAACAGCTTGCTTGATTTGTCGTACGCTCCTTCCGTTGTTTGTACTTGGCTTCCATGGGCTCAAGGCGAAGAGATTCGAAGTGTTCGGCGCCATCTCTGATGCTCCTCCTCCACTTTGAGCAGTCTTGGGCCAGGGATTCCCAAGAATTGGTGGAGATGTTGCATTTTTTCCAAGGAGGCTTTGAGGGTGGCCTTGAAGCGTTTTCTCTGCCCTTCTGGGACTTACCTGCCGTGACGTAGCTCACAGCAGAGTGCTTGTTTCGGAAGTCTAGCATCGGGCATGTGGCCCGTCCATCGGAGCTGGTTGAGCGTGGTCAATGTCTCAATGCTAGGCTGTTGGCCGGGGAGAGAACACTGATGTTGGTGCGTCGATGAATTTGCAGAGGCAGCTGTGGTGGCACTTCGAGGGCAGGTATCACTACTGCTCTGTAGACCATGAGCTTAGTGCTGCGTTTGAGATCCTGGTCTTCGAACACTTTTCCTCAGGCGGCCAAAGCAGGCACACTGCAGGCTGTGTAGAACTTACTCTTCGATGTCTGCCCTTGCTGATAGTAGGCTCCCAAGTAGGCTCCCAAGGTCCAAGGTCTTTGTGGTTTTTGATAACAGTAGAGCAGTACTGTGTCGCGGGGGCTGGGTGACAGAGGACCTGTGTCTTATTGATGTTTAAGGCGAGGCCCAGACTCTCGTACGCTTCAGTGAAGGTGTCAACGATGGTGTGGAATTCGGATTCTGCATGTGCACAAAAGCAAGCGTCATCTGCATATTGTAATTCAATGACAGAGGTTGGAGCAACCTTGGATCTGGACTGGAGGCGGTGGTTGAACAATTTCCCGTTTGTCCTGGAGGTTAATTCCACTCCAGCGGGGAGCTGGTTACAGGTGAGAGGAAGCATTGCAGCGAGGGAGATTGAGAAGAGCGTTGGTGCGATGACACAGCTTTGCTTGATCCCGGTTTGCACTTTTATTGGGTCTGTGGTGGATCCATTGGTACGAATCACAGCTTACATGTCATCGTGGGTGAAGCAGACGGAGGATGGCGATGATCTTTTGAGGACAGCTGAATTTGAGAAGGACACTCCATAGTTCCTCACGGTTGACAGAGTCGAAGACCTTTGTGAGGTCAAAGAAAGCCATGTACAGAGGTTGATGCTGCGCCCTACATTTTTCTTGGATTTGTCACAGTGAAGATCATGTCCGTTTGTGCCCCTTAGTGGGTGAAATCCGCATTGTGACTCTGGGAGGAGCTCTTCAGCCACTGGGAGATGATGACCGAGGAGGATTCTTGCGATAATTTTCCCTGTGGCAGACAGCAGGGAAACTCCTCTGCAATTACCGCAGTTGGACTGGTCCCCTTTCTTGAAGATGGTCATGATTACAACATTGGAGATCCCTAGCATGCTCTCCTCCTTCTAGGTGAGAGAGATGAGGTCATGGATTCGTGCTAAGAGTACTTCTCTGCTATGCTTTAGTACTTCAGCAGGGATTCCATCTGCTCCGGAGGCCTTGTTGTTTTTCAGTTGTTGGATGGCCTTTTCAACCTCATGCCGGGCTGGGATTGTGCCGAGGTAGTGACGGGTAGCATGCTGTGGGATGGAGTCAAGGACACTCACGTCAAAGACAGAGTCTTGGTCGAGGACAGCCTCGAAGTGCTCCTTCCAGCGGGCACTGACTGCCAACCTGTCCTTGATGAGCACCTCTCCGTTCTTGGCTCTCAGTGGAATAGGACCTTGGGTACTTGGGCCGTAGGTGGACTTGACTGCGCTAACAAAATCCATGCATGTCATGATTGCCGGCTAGATGCTGGATCTCCTGCGCTTTTTGCACCCGCCATCTGTTCTTTATGTCACGAGTTTTTTGGGGGGGACCTCGGCCTTCAGTTGTCTGTAGGTCTGCTTTCTTTCACTCGAGTTATGGAGTTGATTCCAATTCAGAAATGCCTTGTTTGCTCGGTTTATTCGTTCCTGGTCATTCTCATTAAACAAGTCTTGATGTTGTCTGATAGCGATCATCTAACCCTTGGTTACTCTGTCGCCCAAAAATGGGTGATATTTCCAGCCTTAGTGCTTTTTAAAATTTTTCAGTTCGGGTGGAATATCACCCATTTAAAAAAAAACGCTAGTTTCGCCTTTTTCATTTAGGCGACAGCCTTAATGATGTGAAATGGGCCTTAGCGATGTGCTCAGTCATGCAAGGCTGGTGATCATTGTAACGGCTGTTCTGCGCATGCATGTTTTTTTTTTGCAAAGAGGTTTTCCTGCAATTTGGGAGTTCAGGGGTCATCTGTACATGCTCAAAAGCGTGAGAGAGAGGGCGAGAGAGGAGAGAGAAGGGAAGCTGTCTGTTCAGGTGAAACATGTCCAGTGATAGCAGTATGCAGCAAGAGCTGTCAGGGAGAAGGAGGGCGAAAGCCTTCTCCGATGAGGCCAATGAGGCCCTTGTTAATGAGGTGGAGAATAGGTGGAGCCAATTAACCCGGGGTGGAAGTGGGAAACCTCCCCCCGGACACATCAAAAAATATGGGCCGATATTGCCGCCATTGTATCATCTGTGGCCCATGATAGGCGTGAGGCAGACCAGTGCCGCAAGAGGTGGAACAGCCGGGTCGCTTCGACAAGAGTAAGTATTCAATTATTACATTTTCAGTTGTAATGATGCACTGAATTAATTCGAATGTAACTCTGCCTGATTTTAATTAAGCTGGGTAATCTTGGGTAGCTTCCCTGCTAAGATGTGAACTGGGATCAGAACCTGCGCCCTTTAAGTCTAATTTTGCTGAGATGCCTTACATTTAATCAACGGTACTAATTATCATTATTTAAAGGAATGACTGGAAACAGGCAGACACATTCGGCATTTCTATCACTTTAGTTTAGGAGAATTTGTGTGCGCTGTGAGCAAGTGCACCGTCTCCTTTTTGGTTACATTGGTGGATGGGGCATGACTGAGCACTGAGGGGGTCCGGTCACTTTTACCCAGACTGTGCAAGTTTCTCCGGCTGTGTCACTCAGTGAGCCAGCCTGGACTGGGGGAGAGCTGCCCTGGCTCACTGTCTGCCCTGGGACACTTTGGGACATTACCTCTGGCTACACAGAGGTCTCAGAGAACAGCCCATGGACATGGTGCCCTCTCTCATTACAGTCCTGTCATTGCCAAGCTCACCAGCGGTCCTGATTTCCCCCCCCCAGGGGACCTCCATCGATTCAAATAAACCGCCTACCTCCCCTCAGGTACCGAATGGCACGGCCCGTAGATGGGGCCTTTTCTGGAGATTGTATGAGAGATATTTGGTGTCTTAGTTCATAAACATGATATTAAATATTTTCTCTGAATGTAGATGTTATAACCATGCATCCATTGTGGATACAAACCATATTAGCATATAACGTTAAAGTTATGGATGAATAGAATGTGGGGTGACTAATTGTTGATTAAAATATCTGTTGTGTTTCTGTAATAGTACCTAGTCAATTAGCTTATGCCACGCTCGTCACGTTTGCAGAGGAAGAAATCTGAGAATCATGCCGAGCAGAGGCGGACCGGAGGAGGGCCTGCTGAGCTCCACCCGCTCACCGACTTAGAAGAACGTGCCGCAGCATTAGTGGGCACCCACAATCGTTCTGCCACCCGTGGTGGTGCAGATCCTGTTGTTGCACGTGAGTAATTGTAAATTAGTGGTAATTTAAAATAATTTAATGGCATTTCATTATAATATATGAATGATGTAATGTTATGCATGCAGCTTCTGTACTCTCATGTTAATCATATGTAACGTCTCCCGTTCACATTTATTGCAGTAGTGCTGCTCATCGTACATATGCCAGCACAGTGCAAGCTCATGTCTACCCTTCTCTTCTAATAACCTCAATTATGTTTTGCAGCTCCCCAGATGCAAAGGGAGGCCCCTGCATCAACACCTTTACCACTGCAGGCCATCATCACCACGGGCGATGAACAGGAAACTGAAGAAGAGGAAGAGGAGGAGGAGGAGGAGGAGGATGATGATGAGCCGGAGTCGTCATCTGTGGTACCTGCGGCCACGTCATCCTCAATGGATCAAATAGCGGGACCAAGCGGCTTGCAGCAGGCCACTCCAAGGTATTCAGTGCCCATACTGACCCCGCGGAGGTTGAGTCGGTGAGGTAGGCACGCGTTGTGACGGGCAGATGCAAATGAGGATATGGTCTCACTGTCAAGGGTGAGCGTCGACAGAGATTGAAAGCTCTTCCAGGCACTTGGTGGATTGACCGGCAACATTGCCACACTGTCCGCGCGAATAACGGAGGGCATGGAGCGGATAGTTGCAACAATAGGATGAACGACCGACTCTGGCGATGCCTTGCGGCATGCAATAGTTTTGGGAGACGGCACTGCACCTCAAGATGCCGTACCACCAACCACAACAGATGTGAGACAGGAGGAAGAATTTCCTTCTGACTCGGAAGATGTTTCTTTGCAAACGTCGTATTCTCCAGCCACTGAGGTAATTCTGCCGATGTCACCAACGCTCCCACCACCCCTCCCCCCCACACAGCACCCCCACAGCCCCACCCCCCCCACACAGCAGCAGGCCTTGAGGTGCTCTGCTACAAGTAGTCTTGGTCCCATTACTCGGGAAAGGTGGGGTTACGACAAGGGGCAGGGGGGGTGGGGGTTGGGGGGTCAAGGGGCGGGGGGGGGGGAAGCGTGGCCACAGGTTTTTGGGCAGGGTGGGGGGGGGGGCGGTATATTGCTATAAAAAAAAATTGTTTAATGTTCACTTTTGGGGATGGTGGGAGGGTGTTGTTATATTGTTCATTAAAAATGTTGTTGACTTTACCAGGGTTGTTATAGATGTTTGTTTAAAAAAAAATTAAAATTAAGTGCTCAATTATGAAACATTTTTATTTAAGTTTACAATTGTTGTGAAGTGTCTTCTAATAACGTATGGTAAAACATCAATACAATGGTTGGAAACAATGGCCAAGCCAGGCAAGGGTGAAACGTAACGCAACTGTAACCGTCGCCAATGTAACTTCACACAAAGCGTTCATTTATGAGCTGCTGAAGCAAGAGTTCTGCAGCTGCGTAACTACCATGGGGCTTTTCCAGCGTTGTGGGGGGGGGGGGGGGGGGGGATGGGTTCATCGCCAGGCTGACTCTCCTCCCCGAGGTCCTCCTCCTCCTCTTCCGTCTCCCCTCTCCTGAGGTGGACCGGCGGTCCCATCTGGCAATTGTTGTCCTCTCCCGATAGCTAGGTTATGCAACATGCAGCACACCACAATGAACTCAGCGACCTGCTCAGGATGGTTTTGTAGATTGCCTCCTGAGTGGTCCAGGCATCTGAAGCGCTGCTTAAGCACACCAATTGTCTACGACAATATTGCGTGTAGCTATATGGCTTTCGTTGTAGCGCTTCTAGGCTTCTGTCTGGGGCTTACGCAAAGGAGTCATGAGCCAGTTGGCAAGGCCATATCCTTTATCTCTCTCCCCGCCCCCCCAGCATCCAACTATGACCTTGTGGCTGACTCTTGAAACATGTCAGAGACAGTGCCCTCGAGCACATCATGGATGCTCCCTGGAAAATTTGAATTTACTGCCATGATTATTTGCTTATGGTCGACAACGAGCTGCACATTCAGGGAGTGGAATCCCTTTCGGTTCCGAAACAACTCTGCATCCTGTAAAGGTGCCCGCATCGCGATGTGCGTACAATCTATTGCTCCCTGCACCTTGGGGAAGTTTGCTATTCTCAAGAAGCCCAAAGCCCCCTCAGTCTGTGCCTCCCTGGTCATAGGGAAGTTTAATAAAGACCATCCTGCGTCCGTAAAGGGCTTCAGTCATCTGTCAAATGCAGCAATATGTGGCATGCTGAGAGATACCGCAAACGTCGCCAGCTGAGGCCTGAAAGGAGCCAGATGCGTAGAAGGAAATTGCCGCAGTAACGTTAACCTCAATGGGCAGTGTGGCCCTGATGGTGTTGGTAGGCTGCAGATCTCCCTCAATTAGCTGACATATCTTACTGATTACCTCCTTTTGGAAGCGCAGCCTTCTAATGCACGTTATTGGACAAGTCCAGATACGATCGCTTATCCCTGTAAATGCATTGGGTGTAACGTCTCCTCCTCCTTAGCAGTCTGCCACCTCTTAGATTGGGCACATAATGCACTTCAATAAACCTTCTCCCATCTCTATTCTATCAGTCATCAATACTGGTTGAGAAATTACAGGCCACATCACTATCAATCACCATAAATGCCTTTAATTTGTCCTCAACAAATACAAATGTGATTAGATGATTGGCAAGAGTCAAAAAGGCCTTAAAATCACTCACAAATTGCCTCTCCTGACAAGCACTTCAAGCAGCCTTTTATTAAAGATCCTCAGAGTTACAAAATGGCGTCCGTAGTGTCGAGTTGTCAGATGATTGCAGCTTTTCGGATCAGCAATCATTTGTGCGAATTATGGGCGAAATGCTGAAAGTAGCACTCGGCGATAATCTGCGCCATAATCGGGCACTAGTTTCCATTATAAACACTATTCTCAGCCTTGCAGGAGGATGACGTCATTTTTTTTAAGAAATAGGCCAGGCGATGCAGCTCATTCATGTATGCCAAAAGTTGCGCTGGCGATAAATGGGCTATAATCGGGCGCTAGTTTCCACTTTGGGTAAATATGGGTGATAGCCTGCATCTCAGCGCTTATATGGGTGCTAAATGGGTGCTAAATGGGTGATAAGGTACCGAAAGTCTATCCCCAAGAGTCTCTTTGCAGGTGCTAATTATGGTGGACTTGAGGGCAGACCAGGCACTATGGAATAGGGTTTTCGTTGCAAGGTCTTTGAGTGCTTCAGCGTTAATCTTTTTTGCGGCAGCATTTCTGTTCCCCCACCGTTTTGAGGCTCTGTTGAAGATAACAGAGCGGATTAGTCAGTGGTCAGTCCAGCAGTCGTCAGTTCCCGTCATGGCGCAAATGATGCGGACGTCCTTGCGGTCCCTCGCTCTGATGATGACGTAATCGAGCAGGCGCCAGTGCCTGGAGTAAGGGTGCTGTCAGGAGACCTTGTACTTGTCTTTCTGATGAAACATGATGTTGGTTATGACAAGACCATGTTCTGAGTATTTCGTCAGGAGGAGGATACCAATGGAGTTGGTTTTCCCTAACCCTTCCCTGCTAATCACCCTCTCCAGAGATCTGTGTCCTTTCCAACTCTGACATTAAAGTCACCAAGGAGAATCAGCTTCTGGCCCATTGGGACTCGGGACAGGGATTGTTCAAGGCTGGAGTAGAATTCATCTTTGGCCTCGTCCATAGCTTCCAGGGTTGGGGCGTATGCCAAATATATTCATTTGGAGCAAAATAAAGGTTTGGTTTGGGGCTCCAACATTTCACTAGACCATGATAGAAAATACAACCCGACTTAATTTGGCATCAAAACAGTTGTTTGAACTTTGTCACCTGTTTTTCTTTTACGTTGACAATCTGAGGAGCTAAAAGACAATAGGAGGTAAAAAGGAAATGAAAGACAGCTCGGTCAGGATCAGTCTTTGTTACGGATTTGATATAATTTAATTTGTAATTATGTGTTGCACGCGCTGCTTTTAGTATTTATATTCTACTGTAAACTTTAAGGATGTCTATACCGCACTATTATTCAGCAGCTGGAAAGTGTGAGTTATTTCCTAGTATGTAGAATCAAGTGTACATATGTGTGGAAATATTAGTCACCAAGTCAGAGGGGACAGCAAGCTCACCAGCACAACAGATTACACTTATGGAAAGAAATACAAATTTTAAACCTGTAAGATGTAACTGGGAAAGGCCTTTGCTCCAAAGAGTTGCTTTTGGGAAACAAGTGGAATCGGAGAAATGAACTTCCCTATCCAAAAAGTGAGCTAGACAACAGAATTAAATAAAAGATTATTAATATCACACAGGTGCAGTCAGAGGATGCATCGTCTATGAGAGTCAGGCTGGAATGCAGAGGGGTGTGGGAGGCAGATGGACACAGAACTGTTGAAATCCCAGCAAAACTTTAAAAATGATTAAGAGAGGACGGCTATTCAATTACTTTATTATGATATTTGTTGAAGGGCAGTGGTTTGCAGAGAAAATTTACAGAGTTGGGGAAATAATTAGGCACAACCACATTTATCAGATGAGCTGGATGCCAATGATTGATTTTATTTGATACGAAGTAGCATGCCATCATCGAGGGGTGAAAAAATGTAATTTACAAAAATCAAGCAGAGTTAGGGAACATAGAAACATGAGTAAGCCATTTAGCCCCTTGAGTCTATTCCGTCATTCATGGCTGATCTGTGACCCAACTCCATATACCTGCCTTTGCCCTTATTCCTTAATACCTTTAGTTAACAAAAATCTAAGATTTAAAATTAACAATTGATCTAACTTCAATTGCCATTTGTGGAAGAGTTCCAAACTTCTACCACTGTGTGTGTTTCCCAATTTCACTTCTGAAAGGTCTGGCTCCAATTTTTAGGCTATGCCCCCTAATCCTAGAATCCCCAACCAGCGGAAATAGTTTCTCTCTATCTACCCTATCAGTTCCCCTTAATATTTTGAAAACTTCAATCAGATAACCCCTTAACCTACTCAATTCCAGGAAATATAACCTTAGTATGTGTAATCTTCTCCTCGAAATTTAACCCCATGGAGTGCAGGTATTATTCTTGTAAACATGCGCTGCACTCCCAAGACCAATATATCTTCCTCAGGTGTGGTGCTCAGACTCTCAATATTCTAGGTGTGGTCTAACCAAGGCTTTGTATCGCTGCAGCATAACTTATAAAACTCTAATAAAAAATTGCAGGACTACAGGGAAAGGGCAGGGAAGTAGAACTAGCAGAGAGTCGGCACGGGCTCGACAGGCCGAATGGCCTTCTTCTGTGCTATAACCAATCTAGGATTCTAACTTTTACCCCCTTGTATTCTAGTCCTTTTTGATTATTTTCTGTAACTATTTATGAAATTTTAATTTTCTATGTACCTATACACCCACGTCTATTTGGACATCCAAAGTTTTTAGCTTTTCACCATTTAGAACATACACTGTTCTATCCTTTTTAAGTCCAAACTGGATGACCTCACATTTACCAACACTGATATCCATTTGCCACACTTTTGCCTATATATCTTTGTAATTTTATACTTTCATCTACACTGCCTGCAATGCCATCTACACCTTTGCTGTCATTGCCAAATTTGGATATATGGCTTTCTATCTCACCATCCAAGTCGTTAATAAACAGCGAATAGTTGAGGCCCCAGCACAGATTCCTGCGGGACACTAGTCACATCCTGCCAACTAGAATACCTGCCCTTTATCCCTACTCTCTGTCTCTTGCTGCTCAGCCAATTTCCTCACCAGGTCAATAATTTTCCTTCAATTCCATTAGCTTCAACGTTAGCTAACAGTCTCCAATGAGGGACTTTATCAGATGCCTTCTGGAAGTCCATATAAATAACATCCATAGACATTCCACTGTCCACTACTTTAGTCACTGCTTTAAAAAATTAAATCCGTTTCGTCAGGCATGACCTAACTTTTACAAATCCGTGCTGGCTCATTGATTAGCTGAATATTCAAGTCGTTCAGTCTCCCTATTCTTATTTCATCATCATAGGCAGTCCCTCGGAATCGAGGAAAGACTTGCTTCCAATCCTGAAGTGAGTTCTTTGGTAGCTGAACAGTCCAATACGAGAGCCACAGACTCTGTCACAGGTGGGACAGATAGTCGTTGAGGGAAGTGGTGGGTGGGATTGGTTTGCCGCATGCTCTTTCCGCTGCCTGCGCTTGATTTCTGCACGTTCTCGGCGTTGAGACTCGAGGTGCTCAGTGCCCTCCCGGATGCACTTTCTCCACTTAGGGCGGTCTTTGGCCAGGGACTCCCAGATGTCAGTGGGGATGTCACACTTTATCAGGGAGGCTTTGAGGGTGTCCTTGTAACGTTTCCGCTGCTCACCTTTGGCCTTGAAGTCAGTCTTACCTAAATCTAAATTCTTAGTAGCTGTTTCACGTTTCTCCCTTTCAAACACTATGTTGAACTTGATCACCTTATGATCGCTTTAGATCAATGTTCATTCACTGTTGGCTGTTATACCATCTCCTGTTCCATATTAGATTTAGTTGAGAGTGTACTCCTGATTTCAAACTCATCGCAAAGTTGTAACTCTCTCAGGAAGTATGTTACTGAATGTAAATAAAATAATTCAAATTGAAATGCATTTTAAAAATGTTAAATGAAAACATTTAGATTTAGGCGCATTTTATTTTATATTTATAAACACATGGGACCTGCACGGGGACCCGTGCAATTGCACAGGTTGCACGATCCCAACCCTGTCCTGCTAGTATTCATATAGTAGATGTCATCATCTTTACAGTGATGATGTATGGGGGCATAGTATTTTAAGGGGATAAAATATTGTCAAAGTGGAAGTAGACATTCGCTTGTATGCATGTAAAGCTCGCTTATAAAATTCACACAAAATGGGTTTTAAAATGGAGAACAGCTAAAAAGCAAAGCTTGCTGGTAAATGCATTGAACCCCAGCACAGACTGATAGAAGATTCAGTACAGAACAATACTTGCCAAGGACAGTAGAGTAAGCTGTTTGGGGAACATAGATTATAGTATTGACTGGCAGTTTTGACTCGAGTTCTTGGGAGAGGGATAAGGAGGCACCACCTTGGGAAACAAAGTTAATCAAAATGTCATGAGGAACTGAGGCAAAGTTGACACCACCGAACAAACACATTCCATAAGACTGACAGGTGATGGAAGATGGAAAGGTTGGGGGAACCACTCAGAGCCAGTCTGATAAGGGTCAACGAATCAATGTAACTTCGCTGATAGCAGGAGGCTAATCGGTGGTTTTGTTGGAGGGTCGCACACCTCAGAAAATGTATAACTGTCAATGTAGAAACCTCTGTTCTTAGAAGGGTGCATTGGAACTCTTCCCCTGCCTGCTTGAATAAAAACCGGTTAAACCAAGGTTTCGATTGAGTGATTCTGTGGTCGCTATATGGGCGGGTGTCGATTCCTTATATCAGGGAGTCCACCTTGAAGAAAAGTCGTCTTTTTACCCCAACAGATGGTAAATGTCTGGAAAAAATACGACTGAGAAATCTCCTGTCATGACCCAATGGTACCACTCTTGCCTAAGTCAAAAGGTTGTGGCTTCAAGTACCACTCCATGGACTTGAGCAATTAATCTAGGGTGACACTCAATGCAAAATGATGCTCTGGTAATCATCATATGGCCTTTTGTGGGACCTTGCTGTGTACAAAATGGCTGCTACATTTCCTACATTACAACAGTGACTACTCTACAAAAGTACTTCCTTGGCTGGAAAGTGCTTTGGGATGCCCTGAGGTCATGAAAGGCTATATAGATTTAAGTCTTTCTTTTTTTCTTGCAACATTTCAAAAGAAGCAACTTTCCCAACACAGCAGTTCTGTAGTAAATGTTTTACAAAAATGATGCAAACATATCCCAAAAGTAGCTAGTCTGGTGGTGCCCAAGCTTTTCTTCATCTTGGGTCCATTGATGCGTAAAGAAAAAAAGGACCACATATTGGGTCCAAATTTTCCCAGCCGCTTAAGAGTGGCGTAGTTAGCCATGGTACGCCGACATCGTGGGGGAAAAAACGCGCCGAAAACTTATCGGGACAATTTGGCCGTTCCTGGATCGCGGTGGTCCCGTGGCGGGGTGCTGAGAAACCTGCAGGGGGTGGAGCTTGGGCCGTGCTCGCTCAGCACAGCTGGCAGGGGGGCAGGGCTTGGGCCCAGCATCTCCGAGTGCCGGCAGGAGGACACATGTCCGTTTGAGCGTGCGCGCATGTGCAATGGAGCAGGAAGCCTGGCAATCAGCCAATTAAAGGGAAAGTGTCCTCAGTGCCTCAGCAGCATTGGCAACGGACCATATATAAAGGTGAGGTGTGAATAGTGATTTTTGGGTGGCTGAGGGAGTGGAAAAGAGTGCTACATAGGTGGAAGAAAGGTGAGAATTGTGATTTTTCAAGATTACCCGAATGCAAGTCCAATACACTAATGACGCAAGAGTGTGCAACAAGAACAAAGAATTTCCTCCATGAGGAAGTGGAGAAACTAGTCACTGTCACTGAGGAGAGATGGCAGGAGCTGGATATCAGTAAGAGTGGTCCCACAAAAGTTCCGCCCAAAGAAATGAGAAGGCGATGGAACCTAGTTGCAGAAGAATACTCCGCAGGGATGAATACCGCAAGATCTGGAAGCCAGTGCAAAAAGAAATGGCAGGACATTGGTCAAGTAGTGAGTATAAGTAATATCTTCATCTTTAAATGGAATTGCAATTGTAAATGTGACCATCCGTATATGTCCCACCCATCAGAAGCGCTCCATGTGTGAAAAGTTATATTTTCATCTTTGCAGAAGAAATTGGCCCACATCAAAAAGGAATGACTTCGAACAGGAGGAGGGCCGCCAAATCTGCACCAACTATCACCCCTGGAACAGAGGGGCGCTGCCTTGCTGAGTCGCACCTGCAGAAAAAGAATCTGCTCTGCACAAGCTGGACCTACATGCGTGGGTGAGGGTGAATCATTAAAATGCATCGTCACCCTTCAAATCAACCTGCTGACTGGCCTGCTACATGTGAGACTACTCATGCCACCCATCCTGTCCTCTCCTGTGCTGCTAACCATTTGACTGTTCTGTTGTTTTTTTGCAGAAGACGACGACAATCCTGAACATCCTTAAGATCCACCAGAAGATCCAGGTGCGTGCGCTCCAGACCAAGGCGGGTGGAGGGGGGAGGGATCCATGGAAATGTGTTCACGGGCGAACGCTGATTGTGATATGGATCAGTCCATAGTACAGGGCATCACACTGCCAGAAACCTCCATGAGCTCCACGGCGACATTCCATGGTTTCACACGTTGCGAGTTTGAAGGTCCCAGTGGCGGTGGTGAAATGCATGTTGGAACACCCAGTGCCCCACCGTCCCAGCCTGCACCTTGCACTGGAGGGGTGCCACTAGGCAGACCCACAGCGAGGGGAAGGAGAAGCTGACCAGTCTCTCCTGAGATGCAGCCTTCATCAGATGTTAATCAGGTTATGTCATTGAGTGAGGAGACCAATGCCCTTAAACGATCACTCATGGCGACCGTCAGTGGGGTGCGTGATGACGTGGCGACACTGTCGGGAGAAATATCAGCACTTATACGTGAACTGAGGGCGGGCATTTCAGAGGGTGTGCCAACGATGGCAGATGCCATGAGGGAGCTAGCTGCTGCAATAAGGGCACAAAGGCCGGATACTCAAATGCCACTCCCACTTCAATCCACGCACCAGCCACCGGTGAGACCCAAGCCGGGCCCCCAAACCGCGCCCCCCCCCCACTACCATCACCGACCCTATGAGGAAGTGCACTTTCCCCGAGATGTGGGTGAGGGATGGGTGCAGCCTTTCTTTGCTGTTGTTGTTGTTGTTGTTGAAGTGCATTCGTAAAATATCCAATAAAAGATATTTTGCATTAAAACTGAATCATGTTCCATTAGGGCCACACAACATTTAGGAACAACTGTAAAAAGTAAAAATCCCTCACCCGTAGTCATGCATACCTGCCGCCCTTAGCCCTGGCGGGAGGGCTAGCCGGTGTGTTCTACAGTCGGCAAGGTAGGACTGCTCTATTTTCAGTAGCTGATTTATCTTTCATTTATTTTTGATGATGTTGTGCAGCTGTTGTGCTGAAGATGTTGTGAAGGTGTTTAGTGCTTTAGAATCCTCTAACTTACCTTCCCCTTTAGAATCCTCGAACTCACCTCTTCCCCCACCCCCACCATCTCTGGCTACCTGCACTGATTTCTTAAACGTAAGGAAGGTTTTTCTGTGCCTACAAAAGTGGCCACATACACTGGCTTAAGTTAGTTTGGAGTAACTTTGAGCTGGCCAAATTTGCTTCCATGGCCAAAAGAGGCGCATCACGCCCCCTTTTGGAGAGAAAAAAATAAACTAGAAAAAAACCTAACTAACTGACTTACGCTGGAGCAAGTTAAATGAGGAAATTGGCGACTTAAGTTACTCCAAAAAAACCTACCTACTCCAAAAAAAATGGGGCAACTCCTGGGGAAATTTGAGCCCATTAAGTTGAAATCTATGTTTCTATTAATTTGCATATATTTCAAATTGCAAATAAATAAATAAAATAAATAAACAGATGAACTACTTCCATCGCTACCAGATGCTGGTATGTTTAATATCTCCCAGAAACCCAGAACTTTACACAAAACTTTTGGCAATTCATAGAGTAACCAGTAATAGCTGTTATCCTGGAACTAAGAGAAATCCTCTGTGATGTGAGCCAGATAACTATTTCCATTCCACAAATGCAGAATTGGCAACACAAAAGAAAACTCAATTTTTTTTAAATACAGCCTGGGCTTTAGAATTTCAGATTAGCACTTAACTGGGACAAAATTGTGAGTTAATTGGTGGGAGGAGGGGGAAGGAAGAAGGAAGGGAGTAAGCTCAGTGGAGGCTGTTAGGTTAGTTTACTTTTCAGTGGCATTAAACCATCCAACTACTTTGAATGACGGGTTTCCAGATGTGCCATATTTTAGAAAGGAATATTTTCCCCAGCAACACAAAATTGGGTTCACTCTGTCCACCTGGCAAATTTTTAAGAAGAATTGTCTACATACTCACAATCCAACTATTGGGTCATATCAGATACTGATGCTGCTGAGCAAATCGGCTTTTGATCTCAATGGAACCATTTGCGCACACTTATATCATCTAGTTAAGTATACTGTATATATAGAATTCCTGCAATAACTTTCAAATACTGTAGTGGGCCTCTTCCTCTAGTTACAAGAACCCATTTTTAAATTTCAAGCTACATTTATCAACGCTTCAGGTACATCTGATCGACAGCATCATCAAATACACTATTTCAGAATCATCAAGCCAGTCTAGGTTTTAGCACAAGCATACAGAGAAAGGCATACAGCAGCCATCTCCAAACCACGAGGGACAGTCTCCTGTTTAAGTAGATCACCTTTATCCATCCATAATAGTAGTAACTGTATCTGGTAAGACTTGCTGTTACTAGATCCACATCAAGAACCTGAAGTGACTTTTCTCGCACTTGATTTTGCCTGTTCTGCAATTGGTACAAATTCTACATATTGATGGACAATACGATGGTTAACACACATCAATTTATGGAAGGTTTGCTCCATTCAGGGGCCAGTACAGTTATGTACAATGGTAACTTGTGCTATATGCTTTGAGGCTGGGCAACTTTTGGGTCTATGTTCTGTTTCGGATCACTCAGTTTTCCCTTTCTTTTCCTACCTTCAGCATTGAGGGATACAATTCCAGTATTCATTTGACTGCTTCATTTCTCCCTAACTGCTTCCTGAATGTGCAGTGAGAGAAATGGACCCAATCATTTGACTTGCCTCTTAATTGCCTTGTCTGTTATTTCTTGCGCTCACAACAGCTCCTCTTTGGGGACAATTCAATATTCCATAAATTATGCTGCCCTTTATTAGTTAGTATTAGTTCCCCAAATTCACAGGTGTTAATGCACACTCTTAATTCTGGTCCAAAAATACTTTCCATTATAGGCAACATTCATTTTGGGCTCTAGATAGTTAACAGCCAGTGCCAGATTAGCACCTTTCAAAGTTGAAGTTCTAAATATTTAATACTCCTTGCCCAGCATGTAGGAAAATGAATGCCATCACTAAGTTTTTTTTTGCTTTTTACATCTACTGCACACACTTGAATCTATTGTTTAAACTTCTCCAATTTTATCAGAAATTTCCAGTCACTTGAAGATGAAGTGGAAGGTGCAATTTTATCCATTTTAATACCTTATGTTATCCTACAATGCTTCCCCAACCAATCCCATCATTACTGTGATCTTTACTTTCCCAATTATTCTTCAGGGAAAAGTCCAAAAAGGACTGGATGAGTCAGTGTATTCTTAAAAGCAGCCTCATAACTTTCAAGTTTATATATTAACTGCTCAGATCAGTGCAAGTTCCATCAAAGTCCAATTGCCAAGGATAGTCTGCAGGTTAACATTGTTGCACCAACTCAAATGAATGGTTTCTCAATTCCATGGCCAGGGCAGATATGCTGAAACAGCTGACACTACAAACCATCTATTTCAGTCTACATCAGTCTTTCCAAAGGATAGAAAGTCTGAGCAAAGGAAAATGTACCCGGGGATTTTAAAGTTCCAAGGATAGTAGATAATAATGGGTTACGAATATACATGCTTCTTAACTTTCACCACATCCACCCAATCTTGGTAGAAACTTGTAAAAGGAATGCATCCATAGGTTCGCAAGTTTGTTGGATTTGTAAGCAAGGGGAACAAGACAATGCTCTGTACTTTGCAAGATTTCTGTCCAAAATTCAGAGTTGTTTCATTCTTTCTTCCTCCCTGCTATGCTGCATAAATAATTCTCTGGAGAATCATTGCTGAATTGGAATTGAATATAGAAAACTCATGTATTTTGCTTAGGATACGTTAAAAAAATAGCACGAGTGAATTAAACTATATTCAGACCAAAACATTATTGGGATGAGATAGGAAGAAGGGACCTGCATTTACACAGAATAATTAATTACATTTTTTTAAACCCTTCTTACTGAATACAAGTACAGTGTCGAAAATCCGGAAGCATCGGGACCGAGGTTCCGGATTCTAGGTATTTCCGGAATTCGGGACGTCTTTCCGACATCCCGAATCCTGAAACGCCTGAGCCGAGGTTCAGGTATTTCCGGATTTCAGAACGTCTTTCCGACGTCCCGAAACCGGAAACGCCTGCCATTGATGAAACTGGAACGGAATCGCATGATCATTAAAAATATGAATGCATCAGGGTTTGTTGTGCAGATCCGGTTGAGCATCCGGAACACTATGGAAGATGTTACTGACCTGGTGAGCATTGAGGACATGGCTGCGGTAGCTTGTGAGTTAGAGATATGTGTTGATGAAGTGGCAGAGGAAATTACCGCTGTGATAAAAGGCATGAACCATGTGGCAGAATATAAAATGAAAAAGTTACCGTTACAAGGAGAGATCCAGCGAGGTAGGCCCCCGAGGCCGGGCAGGTTGCCCCCACCCATGAGACCGGGTAAGGTGGGCCCCGAGATCCGGCGGAGAGTTTGGATTTTGGAACATTTTCCAGATTCCGGACAACCTCACCACGGACCGGCCCAGTGTTCAGATTCGGAACATTCCGAATTTCGGAACTCCAGATTTTCGACACTGTACCTGTACTTCTACATCTTCCGATTACTCATTGGTGCGTCGTAGCCCTTATTGTCTCCATGAGCATGAATATCAAGCTAGGTTTCTGAGAACAAGCCCCATGAAGGAAAGGGTATAGCGATATGGGAAAAGGGCAGGTATGTGTGGTTAGGACCATTTGCTCCTGGAGAATACACACCAACTTGGAAACAAGCCATTTGCCTCAACCAGTCGGTGTTGTAACTTTATGTATAAATATAAACATTTTCTGAGCTACTGAAATGATCCTGTACCTTTACAGGAACTTTATTCCATTTTGCAAAGGCAGATGACCATCAGAGTTCACTTTAGATTTAAACAAATATGTAATATACATAATTTAATATAATTAAACAGTAGATATACAAACTAGCTCAAATGAAAATAAGTGGTAAAAATTTATATACTAAACAATTATATTGTAGCCTTTATCCAAGCCTTTTTTTTTATAGCAATTTCTTCTTGTAGTCAACAGGAATTAATTGGCCTAACTCAACATTCTAAAAGGCTCCAAACAACTCATGAATTTGAATAATTGTCAGCTAAATGCAACACAAATCACGGTCAATTAGGATTGGGCAATAAATGCTGACCTTGCCAGCAACACCCACATCCCATGAATGAATAGGCAAAAAATCAGCCCATATAGCTGGGCTGACACTTCAATGCAGTACTGAGGGAGAGCTGCACTGTCAGAGGTGCCATCTCTCAGAGGGTTTAAACTGATGTGCCACATGATGATCGCAAAATATTCCCTGGCACTATTTGAAGAGAAGAAGAGAATTCTCCCAACTAATATTTATCACTCAATCACATCGCAAATAGAATGTCTGGTCATTTGTTGTTTGTGGGATTTGGCTGTGGGTAAATCGGCTTCCACAATACCCTGCAACAGTGACTGCACTTCACAAGTATTGAATTGGCTGTGAAGCACTTTGGGTTGTCCTGCAGTTGTAAAAGGCACAAAGTATACACAAGACTTCTTTCTTTTTTTAAATTTAAATTGCAATTTATGGTGGCACTGAATCCAAACATCAAACCTAAATGAGTACTCAAAAGTGAGATACACAATGTTGAGCACAGCTAAAATAAGGCATTAAAATCAGAATGTTGACAGACCGTCAGAAAATTTGCTTTCCAAATTAACAAGTCAAGATTAATGAGCCAAATATTTCACATAAATCAAATCCCTGTCTTAGTATCTCTGGTTACATGTATTAAACATTTACACTTATACACTTAGAAACATAGAAAATAGGTGCAGGAGTAGGCCATTTGGCCCTTCGAGCCTGCACCACCATTCAATGAGTTCATGGCTGAACATGCAACTTCAGTACCCCATTCCTGCTTTCTAGCCATACCCCTTGATCCCTCTAGTAGTAAGGACTACATCTAACTCCTTTTTGAATATATTTAGTGAATTGGCCTCAACAACTTTCTGTGGTAGAGAATTCCACAGGTTCACCACTCTCTGGGTGAAGAAGTTTCTCCTCATCTCGGTCCTAAATGGCTTACCCCTTATCCTTAGACTGTGACCCCTGGTTCTGGACTTCCCCCAACATTGGGAACATTTTTCCTGCATCTAACCTGTCTAAACCCGTCAGAATTTTCAACGTTTCTATGAGATCCCCTCTCATTCTTCTGAACTCCAGTGAATACAAGCCCAATTGATCCAGTCTTTCTTGATATGTCAGTCCCGCCATCCCAGGAATCAGTCTGGTGAACCTTCGCTGCACTCCATCAATAGCAAGAATGTCCTTCCTCAAGTTAGGAGACCAAAACTGTACACAATACTCCAGGTGTGGCCTCACCAAGGCCCTGTACAATTGTAGTAACACCTCCCTGCCCCTGTACTCAAATCCCCTCGCTATGAAGGCCAACATGCCATTTGCTTTCTTAACCGCCTGCTGTACCTGCATGTCAACCTTCAATGACTGATGAACCATGACACCCAGGTCTCGTTGCACCTCCCCTTTTCCTAATCTGTCACCATTCAGATAATAGTCTGTCTCTCTGTTTTTACCACCAAAGTGGATAACCTCACATTTATCCACATTATACTTCATCTGCCATGCATTTGCCCACTCACCTAACCTATCCAAGTCACTCTGCAGCCTCATAGCATCCTCCTCGCAGCTCACACTGCCACCCAACTTAGTGTCATCCGCAAATTTGGAGATACTACATTTAATCCCCTCGTCTAAATCATTAATGTATAATGTAAACAGCTGGGGCCCAGCGCAGAACCTTGCGGTACCCCACTAGTCACTGCCTGCCATTCTGAAAAGTACCCATTTACTCCTAATCTTTGCTTCCTGTCTGCCAACCAGTTCTCAATCCACGTCATTACACAAACATTTAAATTGAATTTAAACTACTATGAATTTAATTCAGTAACTGTGGATTCAAAACATGCCCATTAAAGTGTAGAGGAATAAAGGGACCTTGGACTACAGGTCCACAGATCCCTAAAAGGTAGCAGGCCAGGTATATAAGGTGATTAAGGCGGCATGTGGAATACTTGCCTTTATTAGTCAAGGCATGGAATACAAGAGCAAGGAGGTTATGCTTGAACTGTATAGAACACTGGTTAGGCCGCAGCTGGAGTACTGTATGCAGTTCTGGTCACTGCAGTGTAGGAAAGATGTGATTGCACTGGAAAAGGTGCAGAGGAGATTTACAAGAATGTTGCCTGGACTGGAGAATTTTGGCTATGAGGAAAGATTAGAGATGCTGGGTCTATTTTCTTTGGAACAGAGGAGGCTGAGGGGAGACCTGATTAAGGTGTATAAAATTATGAGGGGCCTGGATAGAGTGGATAGGAAGGACCTGTTTCCCTTGGCAGAGGGGTCAACAACCAGGGGGCACAGATTTAAAGTAATTGGGGGGAGGTTTAGAGGAGATATGAGGGGAAATTTCTTCATCCAGAGGGTGGTGGGGGTTTGGAACTCACTGCCTGAAAGGGTGGTAGAGGCAGAAACCCTCATCATGTTTAAAAAATACTTGGATGTGCCATAACCTACAGGGCTACAGATGAAGAGCTGGAAAGTGGGATTAGGCTGGATAGTTCTTGGTTGGCTAGCCTCCTTCCGTGTTGTAAATTTCTATGATTCTATGTTGCTTTCCAAACCTGTAATGTAACTTACTCTAGTTAAGGAGGTCATGCCTTATTTACACAAATCTTTAGAAGTCATTTGTTCAGATGATATCAATATACTCTTCACCAATCATCTAGCACATCAGAAATGGGTGTGGTACCAATCCAAGTACAGGCTTCTGCTGCCAATTGGATTAGACTAAAATAAAGTCCACACTTGAAGAAATACATTGCTTAGTTTGAACAAGCTCCTTATTCACTAACAAAAAACAGTTTTCGTTACAAACTTTAAGAACGAAATCCAAGCTAGAAGGCAAAAGGTGTGGTATGTAGGAAGTATAGTGTCAAAGTTAAATCTATAAAGTAACATTTCCCATTCATTGGCATAAAGTTTAAGAGTTTCATACAAACCAAGGGCACAAGAAACAATTTAATTGGTTTGCAGAATACTACTACCAAACCTGTAAATTTATTCTGGTCAAGTAGGTCTTACCTGGTTTACATAAATCATTAGAATTCACTTGTTCAGATGACATGGTTACATGCAAGACAAAGTTACAACAAATGCTAATGGCACAAACATGTTGCTCAATTCTTCATATTCAGGAGAAAAAGGAAAAGAAAGAGGCCATTAGGCAGCAAGATAAAATTATTGTTGCAGAAGGTGTAAGGCAAATCAAAATATTAAGTGAGAAGACCAAAGGAATGAATAAAGGAAATATTTTTCTTTTAAACTGAGTGAGGATTGAGTGGCAGAAAGAATTCAAAACAAGGTTGCTGGAATAAAACCATCAATATCAATGAAGATACAGCAGCTATGTCAGAGATGGGGCTTAGATTTAGATAGGACTGGGAACTAAATATTCCTAGTTATAACATTTTCAGAGAGTGAAAAAGCAGCTGGGGTGGGGGGTGGGGGTGCGTGGGCAGCAGTGTTAGTAACAGATTCCATCATAGCGCTAGAACACAAGGATGTCCTGAGAGTTACGGCCGAATACATACGAAGAGTTTAAAATAAATAGGATGGGAAATAATATAATTGAGGATGCAATACAAGACCGCCAAACAAGAACGAAATGAGGAAGAATCAGCACATTTCAGAGATATCCAACAGAATAAAAAAGGGTGACTTTTAACTATCTCAACATAGACTGCAATAGTGATAATGCACTTGGCCAAAATAGGAATCGTTTTTCAGAGTGCATTCCAGGCTGGTCTCAAGATCAGCATGTTTTTAGTGCAACCAGAAGAAGTATTGCTTGATTTAATTTTGGGAAACAAAACGTGCAAACAGAGTAGCAAAATAATTAGGAAATAGTAACCACAACATAAGTTCAATGCAAAAATAAAAAGGGATAGCAGAGTGCAGGATTCGAAAGCCAAAGTTCAGCAAGATGAGAATGGATCCGGCCAAAATTAACCGGCAGAGTTAGCAAACAAGTTGATGGATGAACAATGGGAATTCCCTTCAAATAAGACATGGATAGAATACAAAATTAATGAGGGCAAAGAATAGAGTTCCATGGATAAAGAGAGAGAGAGAGAGAGAGAGAGAGAGGCTAATACTAAACTGAAACTTAAAAAGGGAGGCATTTGATGAAGCTGGGGCCAATAATTCTAAATATAATCATACAGAATGTAGAAAATATAATAGGGAGATTAAAAAGGAATAGGAAGGGCTCTTACAAGCATATAAAAAGTAAAATAGCTAAAGAGGGTAGGACCACACAAGAATGAAGGAAGAAGTCTAATTGTGGCGGGTGAAAGTATGGCACAGACATTAAAGAAATCCAGGTTTTCACGTGCAAAAAGTGCTTCCTGATTTCACTCATAAATGGCCTAATTTTAAGATTATGCCGTCTTGTTCTGGATTTCCCCATCGGAGGAAATAGTTTCCTTGCATCTCCCCCATCGAATCAGTTTGTCACCATAAACACCTCAATTAGATCCCCCTCAACCTCAAGCCTGGGGGCCGGGAAAAATGCCAAGTTTACGCAACCAATCATCATAATTTAACCCTCACTTTGAAATGCCCAAGTTCTATTTTTAAAGCAATTGTTGAAAAGGGATTGGCTCTTTTCAAGTGCTAAAAATATTAGCAGAACAAGGTGGATATGTCACTGGGCCCTGATAGCATGCATTTTGAGCTGTTGAGTGATGCAATAGAGGCTCTACTCACAGTTTTTCATACCCTGTCAATTTGAACCCCACTTTCTTAAATCTGTATTTGCCAATATTTTCTGTAGCAAAACACACTTCAAAACTATAATATATTTGAAGGAAGGAGAATCAAATGAAATTCTGAACCCAAAGAAAATGGACATTAATTTGCAAATACTAAAATTAAAACATTTGGCCCATCCCTTTTAAAGTTGGGGTAGGGGAAGAAAGAGAAAGTAGCATCCATAGGCATAACCAGTATACTTAATTCATGCAAATGGCAGTGCTTGTACCTTCTCAAAGGTGAACCCATTTCACCTATATGCTGAAAAATATTGTTAACCAATATTGATTTGGAAATGCTTCAGAGTCTGCACTAATAATTTAGAGAATGCAAGTCCCACCATGGTAGTTTGGGAATTTAAATTCAGATCAAGAAATATCTGGTTAATATAAAGGCGGTACTAGTAAAAGTGACCACAAAACGTTGGATTGTTGCAAGCACCGAAATGGTTGACTAATATCGTTTAGGGAAGAAAAACTTCCCTTCCTTAATCATTCTTAACCAGTTTGGCATATATGCGACTTCAATCCAACACCAACTTGGTTGACTTCGAAATGGTCCAGCCAGTCACTCAGTAATATCAAACTTCTACAAAGCGGCTCAAGAAAAAGGCGAGAAAAAGAAGAAAAGGCTTCTCAAGGGCAACTGGGGGGAGGGGCGGGAAGAGAGAGAGAGGGGGGGGGCAATAAATACTGTCCTTGCCAGCAATGTCCACATCTCAAAAATTAATTCAAAAAAAAATTTGACTGCATATGACCAATGTTCCCATTCAGCCAGGCAGCAATCTGGAGGTCCCACACAGTCCACTTGTCAGCTTTTAAGTGGGAAAAACGCGATTATATGAATGGGCGCGCACCCAAAAAAATGAGCGGGAACATTGCATATGACAAGTTCGAGCAAAATTGTGGTGAACAGGGATCAAGGGAAAAACTGTCGAGCAGGGTGACTTTTTTGGTCTTGGGAGGACCATTAATTAATTATCGCAGCTGCAAGACTCGCAGCCAAAGTGCAGCGACCTTGGTCCAACCATCTTCAGCTACTTCATCAATGACATTCCCTTCATTATAACGTCTTATTCACTGACAATTCAGGTGTTAAGGTCCATTCCTCCAATAATGAAGCAAACAATCAGCTATAGCAGGACCTGGGCAACATCCAGCACGTGTGTCACAAAGCAATGACTAGGAAAAAGCTCAAACACCTCCCCTGACCTTCACCCATTAAATTTTGGGAGAGGGTCATGAGCTTACTGTGGAACAACCTCACCAACACTGACTACAAGACTGCAACAGGCTACGGAGGCAGATTACACGGTGATGAGTGGCTCACTTCATCACACCCTCAGAAAAAATTATTATATAGTGCTTTTCACAACCTCAAGATGTTCCAAATTGCTTTACAGTCAATGAAGTACTTTTGAAGCATAATCACCATTTATAATGTTGTATGGATCGGTGCAGCCACAACACTTGAACCTTGATGTTTTTCAGGAGAGCGCAGTCCACTTGGTCAGCTTCCCGCCAGTGGATGCAGCATCTACCCATCCACCACTGACACATTGCGGCTGAACCTTACACCACTTGCAGGATGCACTACAGCAATTCACCAAGCTTACTTCAACACCTCCCAAGCAGCAATGTCATGGGTACATCATCACACCCAACTCAGACATCATCCTGGCTTGGACATAGTCACTGTCTTCATTGTCACTGGATCAAAAATCTTGGAATTCCCTACCCAACATCATCATGGGAGAACAATCACCACAAGGAATGCAGTAATTTACAGATACAGCCCACCTTTGGGCAACTAGACAATAAATGTGGCCTTAACAGCATCCAGTGAACAAATGTAAAAAAAAAGTGGCAATGTCGTAGACCCAAATAGAATAATCTTGGGAAAGTTTGAATGTAGACAATACTTATTCTTCTTCAAAGTTCTAGGTCCATGAATTACATAGAAGACACACCGGGGTGGGTTAAGGATGTGAGACACAGGCATTCACATGGAAAGCGGAGACATGCACACACAGAGTCGAGATACACACAAAGAGGTGGTACAAGTATAAAAGTGGTGACCACAGATAGATTCCTTTTACTCTACTTGAGTTCAACAAAAAAGGAGAAAGTTTCCAGTACATGGGCTGTGATCATCTTGTTCCTATACCACTAGGAAACTAGCTTAACCAAAGGATATCTATCTCTGGAAAAATTTGTTTTAAGTAATTTGTGGGATGAGTAACTAGGGGCTGATGCAGAACAAGCCACTGGAAAATCAAACACATTTCTATTCAATTTCATCAGTGAAATGAAAAAAAAAGCTTGCATTTCTACAGTGCCTCCCTCATGTGCATTAGGACACTCTAAAGTACTGCAAAGAAAACAAAATGATATAATTTCACATAAATGCAACTGCCTTTTTGCACACACCAAGGTCCTACAAAAACAATTGGAAGGCATGACTAGTTTATAGTCAAATACAAGGTGTTAAAATATCCCTTTTCAGAATATATTTCCTACTCAATTTAATAAACGGATGAGACAGCCCTTTCCAAACCTTCACAATAGTGTTGCATTTTTGGGTGAAAGATTACAAGAGAAACTCATAACTAATGCATTTATGGGTCTCAAACACCCAAGACACTATACAAAGGAGCTACTGCACAGCATACTGAGCAATATCATAAATTGTCGGTTTCAACTGCCTGGAAAGGCCTTAATGTACATTTTTTATTTCTCATAGGGTAAAGCTCCCTTCTCTGCCTAATTTTTAAACAATGTGGTCAGTTTTCCCCTAAATCATTTGAAATATGATAAAGAACTTCCCTTTGAATTCTATTGAACTTCCACGGTATTTTAAAATAGAAGATCCTTTTTATTCCGTCACAAAATTAAAACTTTGCATTCATCCCAGGAATTCGGACACCTGTTTTCAACCCACCAAGCTGGCCTGCAACATTTTGACCTTTTAATATATTTAGTTTGAATACCAAATCGGTTTTCCATATAACCATTCACAATTATCTGGTCTGAACTCTATGGCACCACTGACTAACTTTCAGATATCCATGTTCAGCGATTAGAACAGGAAAAGGCCACAATACTCAAAACACAATTATACTGAATGAGCCTAGTCCTTTTTCGTTGATAATCCCACTTACCAACCTTCTCATCATATGCTTAAAATAAACTGTCTCTTGAACTCAATTTATGGTATTCCCCAATTACATTTGGATAAAAAAAATTCTACCCGACTTCCCTTGCAGATAACGTCATAATTTTTAACTGCCTTGGTATTTGAACCCTTCGTCATAATGAGCAACTTATTGAAATCAAAAATTTTGAAAAATTGCCACCGTAAAATCTTGTAGATGGTACACACTTCAGCCAGTGTGCTGGGGGAGGGGGGCAAGAGAGTGAATGTTTAAGGTGGTGGATGGGGTGCCAATGAAGTGGGCTGGATGGTGTCGAGCTTCTTGTGTTGTTGGAGCTGCATTCATCCAGGCAACTGGAGAATATTCCATCACACTCCTGACTTGTGCCTTGTAGGTGGAGAGGATTTGGGGAGTCAGGAGGTGAGTCACATGCCACAAAATACCCAGCCCTCTGACCTGCCCTTGTTGCCACAGTATTTATGTGGTTAGTCCACTTTCTGGTCAATGGTGACCCCAACCCCCAGGATGTTGATGGTGGGGGATTCGGCAATGGTAATGCTGTTGAATGTCATGGGGAGATGGTTAGACTCTCGCTTGTTGGAGATGGTCATTGCCTGGCACTTGTGTGGCGCAAATGTTACTTGCCACTTATCAGCCCAAGCCTGAATGTCGTCCAGATCTTGCTGCATGCAGGCATGGACTGCTCCATTATCTGAGGAGTTGTGAATGGAACTGAACAATGTGCAATCATTGGGGAACATCCTATTTCTGACCTTATGATGGAGGGAAGGTCATTGATGAAGCAGCTGAAGATGGTTGGGCCTAGGACACTGCTCCTGCAGCGATGTCCTTGGGCTGGGATGAATGACCTCCAACAACCACAAACATCTTCCTTTGTGCTACGTATGAGTCCAGACAGTGGAGAGTTTTCCCCTGATTCCCATTGAATTCAATTTTACTAGGACTCCTCGCTGCATCACTTTCAAATGCTGCCTTAATGTCAAGGGCAATTACCCTCACCTCACCTCTAGAATTCAGCTCATTTGTCCATGTTTGGACCAAGGCTGTAAAGAGGTCAGGAGCAGAGTGGTCCTGGCGGAACCCAAACTGAGAATCGGTGAGTGGGTTATTGGTGAGTAATTGATAGCATCGTCGATGACACCTTCCATCACTTTGCTGATGATTGAGACAAGGCTGATGGGGCAGTAATTGGCCAGATTGCATTTGTCCTGCTTTTGTGGCCAGGACATACCTGGGTAATTTTCCACATTGTTGGGTAGGTGCCAGGGTTGTAGCTGTACCGGAACAGCTTGGTTAGAGGCACAGCTAGATCTGGAGTACAAGTCTTCAGCACTACAACCAGGATGTTGTCGCAGCCCATAGCCTTTGTTGTTGTATTCTGTGCGCCCAGCCATTTTTTGATATCAAGTGGAGTCAATCTAATTGGCTGAAGACTGGTTTCTGTGATGGTGCGGACCTCGGAAGGAGGCAGAGATGGATCATCAATGCTTATGTTATTGGACTCATAATCTGGAGCTTAAATCCCACCATAGCAGTTTAAGAATTTGAATGGTGCAAAAAAAACCCCTCTGGAAATAAAAGGCCTGTTATCAGTAAAAGTGACGATGAAGCTGTCAGATTGTCAGAAAAACCCAACTAGTTCACTCATGTTCTTTAGTGAAAGAAACCTGCTATCCTTACCTGGTCCAGCGTATATGTGACTCCAGTCCGACACCAACATGGCTGAGTCTTTAACAGCCTTCTGAAGTGGTCTAGCAAGCCACTCAGTTGATTCAAACCACTACAAGGAATAATACACTCCACCACCAACTTCTCGGGGCAACTAGAGATAGCCAGTAAATGCCACACTTGCCAACTATACCCACATCACAAACTATAAATTTTCTTTTTAAATGCTACACAAGAAACAAGTGCTCCATACTCCTTTTGCTTCCTTGTTCTCAAAATCAATTCACTCTTACTGAACGACAGCTATCACATATTATTCTAATTACTTCAAAGACCTACGCTCTTTGGAATCTGTCTGCATTATTTACACTGCCTCCTACCTTGGCATCATGTGCAGAGTTGGAGATTTTACTCAGTATATTTTCACTTAAGTCATTAATTTATTAAAAACAGCAAAATCATCCCTGGGGTAGACAGCTTGTAGCCTCTGCTATAATTCATCTCTTAAAATACATTCTGATTACTGATGTGAAATCTTCTCAAAAGCCTCCTGGTGATCAAGGTACAGAAATACTACATTCCCCTTACTCACCAGGGGGTACTTTAATCTCCCACATGGCAGGAATGGTGTTGCTGGGAAACTTAATATAGCAAAAGGTTCTGGGGTGGGGGGGGGGGTGGGGGGGGAGAAGGAGAGGAGGAGAGACAGTTTTATGCCGCATTCCCGATATGGTCTTCCCACCCTCCAATTTTAAACTGACCTGAAATCGGGTAGGCTACTTGCCCCCAGAGGGTGGGGTGGTGGGGGGGGGAGAAAGAGTTTAAATGGTGAAGTTGCACTCGGATGACATCATTTGAAACCTGTCAGCAAAAGCTTGTGGCAGCTGTACACTTGGCTACAAGAGGCCAAGTTCAGTATTTATTTTTTAAGAAAGGTTCCATGATGGCAGCCCTGCTCTGCCTGACCCCATAAAAGTAACTTGGGCCTCCCATGCCCCTATTGTAGACTTTCCTTATTTCATCCGTCCCTTACTTAACTTGCCAGGAATGGTTTCCATCAGTACCCGAAGGTGACACGGAACCCCCCCCCAATCATGACACTGGCGCGGGTGGGAGTCAGTGACAGAAAATCAGAAAATACTAATGAGGCACAAGAGTTAAAATCCCTCATGACTCATGCTCCTGGGGGCCAGGTAGTTTGCTGTCGGCTTCCTTCCACCCCCACCCCCCCTCCCACCACTGCCGATTCAGAGGTAAAATTGGTGTTGCCATCTCACTAAATTTCTGGGGAATTCCAGCTGGTTTAACACCACCTTCCCTTAAATCTTTTTTTACAGTTTTCAAGTCTCCCACAGATATTAAGACAGGCAGGAGGGGAAAAATCTAAAAGTCGATTCTAACTGTTTCCTAAACATGCTGACGTAGCGATACACTTACCTCCCACTGCAAATGAGGGGGTATATTCCTGAACTGGAGTTTCCGACTCCTGTAGAAAGAAGGAAAGATAATTTGTGAAATAGAACAAATAAAGTAAATAGGTTTTTCCTTTTGTAGTTAAATCTTCAAAATAAATATTGATGCTTATATGTTTCAAATGAAAGTTTCCTTCATCATCCCACAACATTCATGCTTCACACCACTGTTCAAGACAACACCTCATTCAGTGTACATGCCCAAGGTACCATACACCACCAGGATTCAAGATTATATACATTCTTCATTGAAATTCCTGTAGCCCAAAATACAGTAGATAAACAACCCACCTGTAGTCTTACCCACAGCAATGTTCTAGATGGCACAAGTAAAACCTGCCACTATGGAGATGCCAAAAGTTGAAAAAGCAACCAAAAAAAAAAATCAGAAAAGGAAGTACAAACTTATACCAGCACAAACAAGATGGTTGTGAAACTCTCAATATTGGTTACTCTAAATAAAAAAACTACACACCACCATGATTTGCAATAACCCAAGAGTTCTGCACAACTTGGATATGAATTTGCATGGCATTTATCCCTCGTCCAAGAATTGCAATACAATCTCTAACATCTGACTTCTTGGGGGTGCGAAGAGGGGCGACACACAATCTTACACAGAAAGAAAACTAATTTATTACTCTAATACAGATGTATGTGCATTACTTAAATCTTGTACATGTTCCTTTGCATATTAGTGTTACCTTTTTAAAGAGGGAACATTCCCACCCTTTCATGTTCCAAACACTCTCGCTCTTCTCCGCACGCATGCCCATCCCCCCCCGGGCTGTGATAGCGCCCACCTCAACCTGAGCTGTGATTAGTGACAACGGATATAGTCCAGTCAATTGAACAAACAACAAGACGCCTCCCATACTACCTTTAAAAGGATAACAATTGACCACTAAAGGGCACATTGGCACATTGCTTTGAATGCAAAAGGGATACATACTAATATTGCTAATTAAGAAAAGGATTCTTACCCAATATAATCCTGCAGAAATTTGTTTTATAAACTATCTTCCATTTCATGATTCATCTGCAACTGATGGACTCAATGTGCACACTTTGATGATACCAGTTGGGGGTAGGAACCTCCACAATGACAGCATGTGAATGCATAAAGCAACACAAAACACATTTTTAGCCATCAGTCATTTAGCAATTTTCCAACTCTAAATACAATCAAAACCTTATTGAATTGTTGCCTTATTCTGCTGCAAGCAGGCCTAAAATTTGAAAATTTAGAACTGGCCTCTGATATAGTGCTTAATTCTACAGAAGCCAATACAACGGAGGAAGACTTCAAAAATGTGGCTTGATTTATTGAAACCAATTCAACCTTTTTCAATACAGATTAAAATCAACCTCAACTAACATTAAATAGTTGACTGAAAGCTCTTCTGGGGAAGGGGCAGGGAAGAGGAGAAAGAAGAAGGGAAGTGGGAGGGAGGGAAAGTGGTTCTAAAGATATGCCAAACTATCTCGCCTAAAAACGCTATGTTAAAAAAACCTCCACGTGTGCTGTAACAGAGCAGCACTTGTCTCATTAATGGAACACATAGAAACATAGAAAATAGGTGCAGGAGTAGGCCATTCGGCCCTTCTAGCCTGCACCGCCATTCAATGAGTTCATGGCTGAACATGCAACTTCAGTACCCCATATGTACCCAACATGTATGTGAAGATCTGCTAAAATTTCAATAGTAACCAGTCAATTGCAATTATTTCTTCCTTAGAAATTTTAATTTCTCTGATTTTCCCAAATAAATCCAGTTAACACCAAACCGAAATTAATGTTAACTGTTGGGGAATCATATTAAGCTAACTGGATTTACCATAATGAGTCAATGTTTTTAAAATGTAAAATATACTGAAAGAATTGCAAATGCTTGAATGAACAATTCACTGCACAAAACAAAAATAGCAATTGTTTTAGTCATTTCACATTTTGAGTTACTAAATTAGGATCAACAGCTGAACCTGAACATGGTAACATGTTAAAGCATTTAAAATAAGTAAAGCTTTCAGTCACAGCCATCAGTTTGAAAATTCAATTTTTAAAAAGAATGGTTGCGACAACTCAAATTTAAATCTTTGAAATGTTGTTTCAAGCATTTAAAAGAAAAAAACTACAGTAAGTAGCTAGTGCCTAGATAAGATTTATCATTCAGTAAGTTACATCATAAAACAAAGTACCATTAGTATAGTCGGTATCTGAAGAAAGGAGTAACAGATTAACCTTTTGGAGACCCTTTGTCACAACCAGAAAAACTAGCTCTTTATAGGGATGACCAAAACAAAGAGCAGAGCAAGTGAAGGTTAGGAATGCCTCTATTCTTTATATTCCCAAGGTGCTGTTTGTTCATAAGTTTAATAACCTATAAAAGAGATGGAGTACAGAGGAATACAAAAAGGCAGTGGAAAATAAGAGAAACGAACAGGAAAAGTGGAAAACAGCTGAATGCCCTATATATTCCAAGCGCATTTCCAGGTTTTGCCTAGTTATTTCATTGCAGCGGTTTCTTTTTCACTCCCTAATTTAGGAATAGACGTTTTATATAAGTAGCCTCTACACTTCAACAGCGTTGAACAAAATCCATCCTAGGTCACAAAGTCTTACAATCCCAAGAAGCCATTTGATCGTTGTGAAATGAATTGAATCTTATTCAGATAATGGGATTTACTTCCTGAATTCCAGGCATGCTCATTACTTAGTTCATGGTATCATTCAATCGAGCACCATGCACCAAAAATGAGGAGAGCAACTAAACTCTGATAACAATATAGAGGGTGCAAATTTAACTATTTTCCATCTTAACATTAGGTTTACCAAGGCCTCCAACCAAAAAGTCAATCTAAAATCAGAATGTAGATGCACCATAAATAAACCAAAATAAAACCCATTAGTTACAGCATTTAAAAAAAATACCTGTACATCGAGACAAAGTTTCTAAAACTAGTTTTCAAACAGATTGCCAGAAATCCACTAAATGCCCATCCATAACTTTGTACCTCTAAAATACGAGAGTTTTATACCATTAATCTTAAAATGTTTAAACATATCTGCATTTTGAAGAGTGCATCACGACATTACAAAAAACAGGAAACAAACCACATTGAAGTTTGAAAATACCTACCAATGTGGATATAAAAGATTATTTGGGCAAAGTACAATCAGGTATATAAAATAAATGTTAAAACTTCAGTTTGAAGAGACTGCCGCCTAGTGTTAGAAGTATTAACTTAAATGCAACAGTTAGTCACAAGCAGATCAATTCCTGAACCAGCAAAAAGAAAATGTAAGATTTTAAGTAACTTACGAATGCTTTAGCAGTCTCTCAACTGAAGCAAGCACAACCAATTTTCTTTTAAAAAAAAAAACAATTTAAATTCATTTTTGGGATATGGGCGCTACCAGCAATGCCTGCAGTTATTGCAAATCCCTAGCTGCCCTTGAGAAGGTGTGCCTTCTTGAACCGCTACAGTCCATGTGGTGAAGGTACTCCCCCACACTGCTGTTAAGCAGGAAGCTCCAAGATTTCGACCCAGATATGAAGAAGGTTTGGCAATATATAGATTACGGGATTGGGAAGGGCTGTCAAAAAAGCCTTGGTGAATTGGTGCATTGTATCCTGTATATGGTACACACTGTAGCTTTGCTGCATCGATGGTAAATGTGCTGCCAACCAAGGGGGCTGCTTCATCCTGGATGGTGTTGAGCTTCCAGAGTGCTGTTGCAGCTGCACACATCCAGGCAAATTGAGAGTATTCCATCACACTCCTGACTTGCACCTTGTAGGTGGTTGAGAGGTTTGAGAAAGTCAGAATTACAAGCCACTTGCCCGAGAATACCAAGCATCCGACCTGCTCTTATAACCACAGTATGTGTGTGACTGGTCCAGTTGAGTATCTGATCAATCACACCATGTTGATGGTGGGGGATTTGCTGATGGTAATAGCATTGAATGTAATGAGGAGATGGTTAGACTTTATCTTTGGTGATGTTCATTGCCTGGCACTTAAGTGGCAAGTAACATTCACATCACACATCATACCAAGCCTAGTTGTTGTTCAGGTCTTGCTGCATGTAGGCATGGACTGCTTCATTATCTGAGGGATTGGAAAAGGAACTGAACACTGCAATTATCAGTGAACAGCTCCACTTATAACCCAGAAAGTATTTCAGGGATAGGTTGCTTTACAAAAGTCAGAAATTAATTACATTTATATATAACCACCACATCAGTCTACTCTCAATCAGCAAAGCGATGAAAGGTGTCGTCGACAGTGTTATCACCAATAATCTGCTCTCTGATGCTCAGTTTGGGGTCTGCCAGGACTACTTGGCTCCTGACCTCATTAAAGCCTTGGTCCAAACAGACGAGGGAACTAAATTCCAAAGGCGAGGCGAGAGTGACTGCCCTTGACATCAAGCATTTGACCGAGTGTGGCATCAAGGAGCCCTAGTAAAATTGAAGTCAAATGGGAATCAGGGAGAAAACTCTCCACTGGTTGGAGTCAGACCTAGCACAAAGGAAGATGGTTGTGGTTGTTGAAGGTCAATCATCTCAGCCCCAGGACATCGCTGCAGAAATTCCTCAGGGCAGTGTGCTAGGCCCAACCATCTTCAGTTGCTTCAATGACTTTCCCTCCATCATAAGGTCAGAAGTGGGAATGTTCACTGATGATTGCAGTGTTCAGTTCCATTTGTAGCTCCTCAGATAATGAAGCAGGTCATGCCCGAATGTAGCAAGACCTGGACAACATTCAGGTTGGGCTGATAAGTGGCAAGTAACATTCGCGCCACACAAATGCCAGGCAATGAAAATCGCCAACAAGCCAGTGTCTAACTACCGTTCCTTGACATTCATCGCCATTACCATCAACATCCTGGGGATCACCATTGACCAGAAACTTAACTGGACCAACCACAAATACTGTGGCCACAAGAGCAGGTCCGAGGTTGGGTATAGGCTGTAGCGAGTAAATCACCTCCTGACTCCCAAAGCCTTTCCACCATCTACAAAAGCACAAGTCAGAAGTGCGATGGAATACTCTCCACTTTCCTGGATGAGTGCTACTCCAACAAGAGGTTCGACACCATCCAGGGCAAAGCAGCCCGCTTGATTGGCACCCCAACTACCACCTTAAACCTTCACTCGCTCCACCATCGGCACACCATGGTTGCAGTGTGTACCATCTACAAGATGCACTGAAGCAACTCGCCAAGGCTTCTTTGACAGCACCTCCCAAACCCACGACCTCTACCACCTAGAAGAACAAGGACAGCAGGCACATGAAAACACCATTACGTGCAAGTTTCCCTTCAAGTTACATACCATTGGAAATATGTCGCTGTTCCTTCATTATTTGCTGGGTCAAAATCCTGGAACTCCCTCCCATACAGCACTATGGGAATACCTTCAAGGACTGCAGTAGTTTAAGGTGATGACTCATCACCTTCTCAAAAGTAATTAGGGATAGGCAATAAATGCCTATATCCCATGTCCACGTCCCAGGAACGAATGGAAAAAAAGCACATAAAACAGTTCATGTAAAATGACCACATTGATCCTTACTTCAAGTTTCCAAACAAAAATTGATTTTATTTGCATCAGAATCACAATTAATACCAAAATCTGCTTCCACAAGTGCAACACAACTTACCTCCAGAAATCAGATCATCACCAAATCAACATAACCAGGTGCCGATAATACAGCACTATGGAACCATTCATGGAGGCACTCGATAAATGGCCCAATTTCCCACATGGCCAGTCTAGTCTGTTTCTGGATCTAGTATAACTATGCTTCTGAAAAATTTCAGATAGCATATCAAAAGCCATTAAAGCTAAAAAAAAAATCCCATGTTACCTCCATACTGTATATTACCTACGAGGAAAAATTCTGAGACTTTCTTTCAAGTTATTTATTATGCAATTTAGAGGATTATATGGTTTTTTTTTTTAAACCTAGCATTGCCTCCAACTAAGTGACCAAGAACTTTTATTGTGCAATCAGCATATGAGCAAGAACTCAGACCAGATCAACAGACAAATTATAAGAGTGCTTAGTGAAATAGCTTGTATATGAAAATCACACGACAAACAGAATGCAAGTCACTTTCTGCCTCAGTTCAGAATCAGTTCTTTGCCCCAGACTGTAATTGACTTGGATTTTGGGACTACCCTTTGAATTTTCTGTATTGAAAAACTGCATCCCTAATTCTAACAGCTGAGACCACTTTCATAAAAATGCTGGATATAACTTTGGTTAAGTCAGCAAAACTATTTTGAATGTACAATTAGAAAATAGGGACAAAACCAGGATGCAAGACTTGAAAACGATTTTGAAATGCTGAACAGAAACCTTCACCTGGGCAGGACCAGAACCAATGTCCGAGGGGGGAGTGTTTGCTAGTGCTGTTGGGGAGGGGTTAAACTAATATAGCAGGGGGATGGGAACGTTTGCAGGGAAACAGAGGAAGGTAAAATGGAGGCAGAAGCAAAAGATAGAAAGTGGAAAATTAAAAGTGGAGGGCGAGAAACCCAAGGCAAAAATCAAAAAGGGCTATTTTCAGCAAAATTTAAAAGGGACAAAGTGTGTTAAAATGACTGGCCTGAAGGCTCTGTGCCTCACATATTACGGGGTATTCGTAATGAGGTGAATGAATTAACTGCGCGGGCAGCTATTAACGAATATGATATCATTGGAATTATGGAGACATGGCTCCAGGGTGACCAAGGCTGCGAACTCAACATCCAGGGGTATTCAACATTCAGGGGTATTCAACATTCAGGAAGGATAGACAGAAAGGAAAAGGAGGTGGGGTAGCGTTGCTGGTTAAAGAGGAAATTAATGCAATAGTAAGGAAGGGCATTAGCTTGGATGGCGTGGGATCTGTATGGGTAGAGCAACGGAATACCAAAGGTCAGAAAACGCTAGTGGGAGTTGTATACAGACCACCAAACAGTAGCAGTGAGGTCGGGGACAGCATCAAACAAGAAATTAGGGATGTGTGCAATAAAGGTACAGCAGTTATCATGGGCGACTTTAATCTACATATAGATTGGGCTAACCAAACTGGTAGCAATACGGTGGAGGAGGATTTCCTAGAGTGTATAAGGGATAGTTTTCAAGACCAATATGTCGAGGAACCAACTCGAGGGCTGGCCATCCTAGACTGGGTGATGTGTCATGAGAAAGGACTAATTAGCAATCTGGTTGTGCGAGACCCCTTGGGGAAGGGTGACCATAATATGGTAGAATTCTTTATTAAGATGGAGAGTGACAGTTAATTCAGAGACTAGGCTCCTGAAATTAAGGAAAGGCAACGTCGATGGTATGGGACAAGAATTGGCTAGAATAGACTAGCGAATGATACTTAAAGGGTTTACGGTGGATAGGCAATGGCAAACATTTAAAGATCACATGGATGAACTTCAACAATTGTACATCCCTAAAACGGGGAAGGTGGCTCAACCGTGGCTAACAAGGGAAATTAGGGATAGTGTTAAATCCAAGGAAGAGGCATACAAATTGGCCAGACAAAGCAGCAAACCTGAGGACTGGAAGAAATTTAGAATTGAACAGAGGGGGACAAAGGGTTTAATTAGGAGGGGGAAAATAGAGTATGAGAGGAAGCTTGCAGGGGAACATAAAAACTGACTGCAAAAGCTTCTATAGATATGTGAAGAGAAAAAGATTAGTGAAGACAAACATTGCCTTGCCATCAGGATCAGGTGAATGGGGAACAAAGAAATGGCAAACCAGCTGAACAAATACTTTGGTTCTGTCTTCACGAAGGAAGACAAATAACCTTCCGGAAATACTAGGGGACCAAGGGTCTAGCGAGAAGGAGGAACTGAAGGAAATCTTTATTAGTCAGGAAATTGTGTTAGAGAAATTGATGGGATTAAAGGCCGATAAATCCCCAGAGCCTGATAATCTGCATCCCAGAGTACTTAAGGAAGTGGCCCTAGAAATAGTGGCTGCATTGGTGATCATTTTCCAACAGTCTATCGACTCGGGATCAGTTCCTATGGACTGGAGGGTAGCTAATGTAACACCACTTCTTTAAAAAGGGGGGAAAGAGAAAACGGGGAATTATAGACCGGTTAGCCTGACATCAGCAGTGGGGAAAATGTTGGAATCAATTATTAAAGATGAAATAGCAGCACATTTGGAAAGCAGTGACAGGATCGTTCCAAGTCAACATGGATTAATGAAAGGGAAATCATGCGGGACAAATTTTTTGAGGATGTAACTAGTGGAGTGGACACGGGAGAACCAGTGAATGTGGTGTATTTGGACTTTCAAAAGGCTTTTTGACAAGGTCCCACATAAGAGATTGGTGTGCAAAATTAAAGCACATGTATTTGGGGTAATGTATTGATGTGAATGGAGAACTGGTTTGGCAGACAGGAAGCAGAGTCGGGATAAACGGGTCCTTTTCAGAATGGCAGGGTGCTGGGACCCTAGCTATTTACGATATACATCAATGATTTACGTGAAGGAATTGAGTGTAATATCTCCAAGTTTGCAGATAACACTAAGCTGGGTGGCGGTGTGAGTTGTGAGGAGGATGCTAAGAGGCTGCAGGGTGACTTGGACAGGTCAGGTGAGTGGTCAAATGCATGGGCAGATGCAGTATAATGTGGATAAATGTGAGGTTATCTTCTTTGGTGGTAAAAACATGAAGGCAGAATATTGTCTGAATGGCGGCAGATTAGGAAAAGGGAAGGTGCAATGAGACCTGGGTGTCATGGAACGTCAGTCATTGAAAGTTGGCATGCAGGTACAGCAGGCGGTGAAGGAGGCAAATGGCATGTTGGCCTTCATAGCAAGGGGATTTGAGTATAGGAGCAGGGAGGTCTTACTGCAGTTGTACTGGGCCTTGGTGAGGCCTCACCTGGAATATTGTGTTCAGTTTTGGTCTCCTAATCTGAGGAAGGACGTTCTTGCTATTGAGGGAGTGCAGCGAAGATTCACCAGACTGATTCCCAGGATGGCACATGCTCAGAGACTTTTTCGTACTTGGAATTGGCCACAAAACCATACTTCGCAAACTTTTGACTGTCGAGATCCCAACCTTGAGTAAGGCCTTAGCGATAGCCCAGGCGTTCATTGCCACCAGTGACAATACGACACTACCAAACCTGCTAACCACCGCATGGCAGAGGAAGATTGATCCATGATGGATCAAAGCAATTTCAAACCTCAGAGGAGGCAGATTCTGAAGTACACGGGGTGCACACATTTTCGACGAAATGTCCACCACCACCAGGAACATTTTACCGAGAAACGGGCCCGCATAGTCGACATGGATCCTCGACCATGGTCTGGAGGGCCAGGACCAGAAACTTAGTGGTACCTCTCTGGGCGCGTTGCTCAACTGAGCATACACGCTGCATTGCCGTACATAGGACTCTAAGTCAGAGTCGATACCGGGCCACCACACGTGGGATCTGGCTATCGCTTTAATCATTACTATACCCGGGTGTGTGCTGTGGAGATCCGAGATGAACGTGTCTCTGCCCTTTTTGGGAGCACTACGCAGTTACCCCACAACAGGAAGTCTGCCTGAATGGACAGCTCGTCCTTTCGCCGCTGGAACGGCTTGATTGGCTCTTGCATTTCAACGGGGATGCTGGCCCAGCTCCCATGCAGTGCACAGTTTTTTTTACTAGGGACAGCAGAGGATCGTGGCTGGTCCAAGTCCTAATCTGGCGGACCGTGACAGGTGATTTATCATTTTCAAACGCTTCCATGACCATCAACAAGTCTGCAGGCTGCGCCACCATCAACATGTTTGCAGGCCGCGCCATATCCAACCCGGTGGTGGGCAATGGTAGCCGACTGAGAGCATCCGCACAGTTCTCGGTGCCTGGCCTGTGGCGGATGGTATAGTTATGCGCTGATAGCGCGAGTGCCCACCTTTGTATACGGGCTGACGCATTCGTATTTATCCCCTTGTTTTCAGCGAACAGGGATGTGAGGGGCTTGTGATCGGTTTCCAGCTCAAATTTGAGGCCAAACAGGTACTGATGCATTTTCTTTACCCAGAACACACATGCTAATGCCCCTTTCTCAATCATGCTGTCAGCCCTCTCGGCCTTAGACAAGCTCCTGGAAGCATAGGCGACAGGTTACAACTTCCCCACAACGTTAGCTTGCTGTAATATACACCCGGCTCCGTACGACGACGTGTCACATGCTAGCATGAGTCTTTTACACGGGTTATACAATACAAGCAGCTGCTTGGAGCTTAAAATGTTTCTGGCTTTCTCAAAAGCAATTACTTGTTTTTTTCCCATACCCAGTTCTCACCTTTAAGCAATAACACATGTAGGGGCTCAATCCAGGTAGAAAGTTACCAAAATAGTTGGAGTCCCAGGAACGATCGCAGCTCTGTGACGTTGTGTGGCCTGGGCGCGTTCCTGATAGCCTCTGTCTTGACGTCTGTGGACCAAATGCCATCCGCCACGATCTTTCTCCCCAAAAACTCCACTTCTGTTGCCATGAAGACGCATTTCGACCTCTTCAGCTACAGCCCTTCCCGATCCAGTCGCTGGAGGACCTCCCCCAGGTTTAGTAGGTGCTCGGCAGTGTCCCGACCCGTGACCAATATGTCGTCCTGAAAGACCGCCGTGCATGGTACCGACTTGAGTAGGCTCTCCATGTTTCTCTGGAAGATCGCTAAAGCCGACCGAATTCCAAACGGGCATCTGTTGTTGATGAACAGTCCCTTGTGTGTGTTGATGCAGGTGAGGCCCTTCGAAAACTCCTCCAGCTCCTGCGTCGTGTAGGCCGAAGACAGGTCGAGCTTGGTCAACGTCTTGCCTCCTGCCAGTGTCGCAAATAGGTCTTCTGCCTTAGGT
Source organism: Pristiophorus japonicus (assembly GCF_044704955.1). Classification (NCBI taxonomy): domain Eukaryota; kingdom Metazoa; phylum Chordata; class Chondrichthyes; family Pristiophoridae; genus Pristiophorus; species Pristiophorus japonicus. Next base: position 128,621,884 of record NC_091981.1, on the reverse strand, counting down.
AGCGGGTATTGGTCCTGTAGCGAGAAACGATTAATACTTACTTTATAATTGCCGCAAATCCTGACCGTGCCATCACTTTTGAGTACTGGAACAATCGGGCTGGCCCACTCGCTGAATTCCATTAGGGAGATGATGCCCTCGCGATGCAGCCTGTTCTGCTCGATTTCCACTCTCTCCTTCATCATCGGAGGTACCGCTCGCGCCTTGTGGTGAATGGGTCATGCCTCTGGGACCAAGTGGATCCGCACCTTCGCCCTGGAAAAGTTTCCAATGCCTGGCTCTAAAAGGGAAGGAAATTTGTTAAGAACCTGGGTACATGAGGCCTCATCGACATGTGATAGGACTCGGATGTCATCCCAGTTCCAGAGGATTTTGCCCAGCCAGCTCCTTGCAAGCAGTGTGGGGCCATCGCCCAGGACATTCCAGAGTGACAGTTCGTGCACCGTGCCCTCATAGGTGAGCTTGGCCATGGCGCTGCTGAGGACAGTGATAAGATCTTTGGTGTACGTTATCAGTTTCATGTGGATGGGACTCAGGCCTGGTCTGAATGTCTTGTTGCACCACATTTTTTTTTACTCATGATGGATTGGCTAGTGCCAGTGTCGAGTTTCATGGCTACGGTTAAGCCATTCAATTTTACGTTTAGCATTACAGGTGGACATTTTGTCGAAATTGTGTGCACCCCATGTACTTCAGCATCTGCCTCCTCTCTCTGAGGCTTGAAATTGCTTTGATCCACCATGGATCAACCTTCCTCTGCCATGTGGTGGTTAGCAGGTTTTGCAGAGCTTGCAGCTCGTTTGCAAGCTCGTTGGAGGTGCCCCATTGTTCCACAGCTCTTGCAAACATACCCTTTGAAGCGGCATGAATAGGCTGAATGGAAGCCTCCACAACGCGATCAAGATGTGAATTGCCTTGCATTCATCCTTTGTTGGGGACTCTGAGTCATCTGGGTCACCTGAGGCCTGCTGACAGTTGCAGACTCGTGGGTTCTGCCCTGTACATTTCTGCTCGCAAACACAGTTCCAGTTAATTTATGAACATTGCTAGCATTTGTGTGCTGAGAGATGTGTTTGGTGTTATCACTGGTGGACATAAGGCTATCGCATTGGCCTTACTGAGGGTCGGTGTCTCTACCGTCTTAGTTTTAGGATGGTCTCGTGGCCAATGCCCAGTACAAAAAAGTCTCTCAGCATTTGCTCCAGGTAGCCATCAAACTCACATTGCCCTGCAAGTCGTCTTAGCTTGGCAATATAGCTTACCACTTCCTGACCTTCAGATCGCTGGCTTTTGCAAAACCGATACCTCGCCATCAGCACGCTCTCCCTCGGGTTAAGATGTTCCCGAACCAGTGTACACAGCTCTTCATATGACTTATCTGTGGGTTTCATCGGAGCCAGAAGATTCTTCATGAGGCTGTAGATTGGTGCCCCGCAGACCGTGAGGAGGACTGCTCTCCTTTTTGCAGCCCTTCCTTCTCCGTCCAGCTCGTTGGCTACAAAGTACTGGTCTAGCCGTTCGACATAGGTTTCCCAGTCCTCACCCTCCGAGAACTTCTCCAGGATGCCCACAGTTTGCTGCATCTTTGCATTGGATTCGTATTCTCGTCGCCAGTTATTATGTTCCTAACACGGATGAGGCTGCACACAGGGAGGTTAAAGTAACAGTGACCTCAGTCTTTAATAAGACACTCCAGAGTGAGGAACAGGCCTTAGGGGCCGGCTTTTATACAGTGCTCCCAAGGGATGCTGGGATACCTTGGGACTTCAGGGGATGAGCATGCTTTACAGATACACAACTTCACCACGAATTGCCCCCCGATAATGCTGGATGTTGAACTAAAGGGACTCCTGGTGTCAATGGAGCTGGACATGGGCACAAGCCAGTCCATCACAGCCAAAAAGACTTTCACAAGGTTGTGGTGCAACAAGGCCTCAAGGCAAGTCTTAACTCCAATTCGCACGAAACTAAGAACTTACACAAAAGAACTGATTCCTGTAATGGGCAGTGCTACCGTAAAGGTCTCCTACAATGGAACAGTGCACAAGCTACCACTCTGGGTGGTACTGGGCGATGGTCCCACGCTGCTCGGCAAGAACTGGCTGGAAAAGATATGCTGGAACTGGGACGACGTCCAAGCGCTATCACCCGCTGATGACACTTCATGTCCCAGGTCTTAAACAAATTTCCTTCACTGTTCGAACCAGGCATCGAGAAATTCCAAGGAGCAAAAGCGCAGATCCACCTAATTCCGGGGGCGCGACCCATTCATCACAAGGTGAGAGCAGTACCGTACATGATGAGAGAAAGGGTAGAGATCGAGCTAGACCAGCTGCAACGAGAGGGCATCATTTCACCGATCGAGTTCAGCGAGTGGGCCAGTCCTATTGTCCCAGTCCTCAAAGGAGACGGCACCGTCAGAATCTGTGGTGATTACAAAGTAACTATCGATCGTTTCTCCCTGCAGGACCAATACCCACTACCAAAAGCCAACGACCTCTTTGCAACGCTGGCGGGAGGAAAGATGTTCACGAAGCTGGATCTGACTTCAGCCTACATGACGCAGAGACTGGAGGAATCATCGAAGGCCCTCACTTGCATCAGCACGCACAAAGGTCTCCTCATTTATAACAGATGCCCGTTTGGAATCCGATCGGCGGCGGCGATATTCCAGAGAAACATGGAAAGTATACTGAAGTCGATCCCGCACACAGTGCTTCCAGGACGACATCTTGGTCACAGGTCGGAACACAGTCGAGCATCTGCAGAATCTGGAGGAGGTTCTTAGTCGACTCAACGCGTGGGGCTCAGGTTAAAACGCTCGAAATGCGCTTTCCTGGCGCCTGAAGTGGAGTTCCTGGGAAGGAGGATTGAGGCGGACGGCATCAGGTCCACCAACGCAAAGACGGAGGCAATCGAGAACGCACCGAGGGCACAAAACGTGACTGAGCTGCTGTGGTTTCAGGTACTCTTGAACTACTTTGGTAACTTCTTACCAGGTCTCAGCATCTTGCTAGAACTTACTACTAAAAGGGGGCGAATGGGTTTGGGGCAAAAGCCAAGAAAATGCCTTTGTAAAAGTGAGAAAATTGTTATGCTCAAACAAATTGTTTGTGTTGTATGATCCATGTCAGCGTTTGGTACTAGCATGTGATGCGCGTCATATGGCGTCGGTTGTGTATTGCAACAAGCTAATGATTTTGGGAAACTGCAACCGGTTGCTTATGCATCCAGGAGTCTGTCTAAAGCTGAGAGAGCCAACAGCATGATTGAAAAAGAAGTGTTAGCGTGGGTCTATGGGGTAAAGAAAATGAATCAATACCTGTTTGGGCTAAAATTCGAATTGGAAACTGACCATAAGCCACTTATATTCCTGTTTTCCGAGAGTAAAGGGATAAATACCAATGCATCGGCCCGAATCCAGAGATGCGCGCTCACATCGTCCGCATACAACTACGCCATCCGCCACAGGAGCAGAAAACTGCGTCGATGCTCTCAATAGGATGCCATTGCCCACCATGGGGGTGGAAATGGCACAGCCCGCAGATCAAGCCATGGTTATGGAAGCATTTGAGAGTGAGCAATCACCCGTCACTGCCCGGCAGATCAAAACCTGGACAAGCCAGGACCCCTTATTATCTCTAGTCAAAAGCTGCGTGCTTCACGGGAGCTGGTCCAGTGTCCCAGTGGAAATGCAGGAAGAGATAAAGCCTTTCCAGCGGCACAAAGGTGAAATGTCTATACAGGCAGACTGCCTTCTGTGGGGCAATCGAGTAGTGGTCCCCAAGAAGGGTAGAGACACCTTCTTCAATGACCTCCACAGTACCCACCCAGGCATCGTAATGATGAAAGCGATAGCCAGATCCCACGTGTGGTGGCCCGGTATTGATGCGGACTTAAAGTCCTGCGTTCACAGATGTAATACATGCTCGCAGTTGAGCAATGTACCCAGGGAGGCGCCGCTAAGTTTATGGTCTTGGCCCTCCAAACCGTGGTCTAGGGTACACGTCGACTATGCAGGCCCGTTCTTGGGTAAAATGTTCTTTGTGGTTGGAGACGCGTATTCCAAGTGGATTGAATGGGAGATAATGTCGGCTAGCACGTCCGCTGCCACTACTGAAAGCCTGCTGGCCATGTTTGCCACACACGGCTTACCGGATGTCCTGATGAGCGACAAAGGGCCATGTTTTACCAGTGCTGAGTTCAAAGAATTCATGACCCGTAAGGGGATCAAACATGTCACATCTGCCCCGTTTAAACCAGCGTCCAATGGTCAGACAGAGAGAGCAGCGCAAACCATCAAGCAAGGCTTGAAGAGGATAACTGAAGGCTCACTGCAGACTCGCCTATCCTGAGTCCTGCTTAGTTCCCGCACGAGACCCCACCTGAACTGCTCATGAAAAGAGCACTCAAGACAAGGCTCTCGTTAGTTCACCCTGATGTACATGAACAGGTAGAGAGCAGGCGGCTTCAACAAACTGCACACCATGATAGCGCAAATGTGTCACGCGAGATTGAAATCAATGATCCTGTATTTGTTTTAAATTATGGACAAGGTCCCAAGTGGCTTCCCGGCACTGTCGTGGCCAAAGAGGGGAGTAGAGTGTTTCGGGTCAAACTTTCAAATGGACTTATTCACCGGAAACACTTGGACCAAATCAAACTCAGATTCACGGACTATCCTGAACAACCCACCTTGGACCCTACCTTTTTTGATCCCCCAACACACAAACCAGTGGCAACCAACACCACAGTTGACCACGAAGTAGAACCCATCATCCACAGCAGCCCTGCAGGGCCCAACACACCAGGCAGCCCAGCAAGTCCAGCTGCACAGCAGCCCAGCGAGGGCCCAACAAATAATTCAACAACACCAGCTTTCACACTGAGACACTCAACCGGGGCAAGAAAGGCCCCAGATCGACTCACATTGTAAATAGTTAACTATTGACTTTGGGGGTGAATGTTGTTATATATGTGGACTTGTATTTACTCTGTACAGCCACCAGAGGGCCCATTATCCCTTGGGAGCACAGGTATTTAAGGTGGCTTCACAGGTTGGAGAGGCACTCTGGAGACCTGCAATAAACGACTATGGTCACACGTTACTTTGAGCTCACAGTATTCAGTCTGACTCTTTCTCCATACACAACACAGGCCATAACCAATTCCTTTCTTTTCAGCAGGAAGTGTTGGCAATGTGGATGGGGGCAGGAAAGAGCTGATTGGTGCTTGGGGTGAGGACTCCCCATCAGAACACCCTTGGTGTCATAATTCTTTTTTCCCTCCAGCAGGCTACTGGATTCTGCTCTGTTTGGCCAGTTTCTCCATATTTACCTTTCTACCTGCCTATCCACCATTCCTTTTACTTATTCACACATGCTCTGCGTTGCTATTGTGTCATGCTATCACTAAACACTTTACAGCCAAGAAGTGAGATTTTTTTGTGCTCCGCCTTTCATGTTTTGAAGTTTTTATTCAAATGTTTTTCATCTGTAATATTCTCCATTTCTGATAAAGGAGCTATACCCCAAATAAGAACATAAGAAATATGAGCAGGAGTAAGCCATATGGACCCTCGAGCCTGCTCTGCCATTTAATATGATCATGGCTGATCCAATCATGGACTCGGCTTCACTTCCCCACTCCTCATAACCCCCTAATCCCTTATCGGTTAAGAAACTGTCTATCTCTGTCTTATTTCAATGTCTCAGCTTCCACAGCTCTCTGAGGCAGTGAATTCTACAGAAGTACAAGCAGAAATTTCTCCTCATCTCAGTTTTAAATGAGAGGCCCCTTATTCTAAGATTATGCCCCTTAGTTCTAGTCTCCCCTATCAGTGGAAATATCCTCTCTACATCCACCTTGTCAAGCTCCCTCATAATTTTATAAGTTTCGATAAGATCACCTCTCATTCTTCTGAATTCCAATAAATCGAGGCCCAACCTACTCAACCTTTCCTCATAAGTCAATCCCCTCTTCTCCAGAATCAACCTAGTAAACTTTCTCTGAATTGCTTCCAAAGCAAGTATATCCTTTCGTAAATTGTAACTTTTTGTGTTTCATGCACAAATACCCCTAGGTCTCGCTGTACTGCAGCACTTTGCAATTTTTCTCCATTTAAATAATAACTTGCTCTTTGATTTTTTTTCTGCCAAAGTGCATGACCTCACACTTTCCAACATTATACTCCATCTGCTAAATTTTTGCCCACTCACTTAGCCTGTCTATGTCCTTTTGCAGATTTTCCTCACACATTGCTTTTCCTCCCATCTTTGTATTGTCAGCAAACTTGGCTGTGTTACATTTGGTCCCTTCTTCCAAGTCATTAATATAGATTGTAAATAGTTGGGGTCTTAGCACTGATCCCTGTGGCACCCCACTAGTTACTGATTGCCAACCTGAGAATGAACCTTTTATCCCGACACTCTGTTTTCTGTTCGTGAGCCAATCCTCTATCCATGTTAATATATTACCCCCAACCTGGTGAACTTTTATCTTGTGCAGTAACCTTTTATGTGGCACCTTGTCAAATGACTTTTGGAAGTCCAAATACACCACATCCACTGGTTCCCCTTTATCCACCCAGTTCGTTACATCCTCAAAGAATTCCTGCAAATTTGTCAAAGATGACTTCCCTGCATAAATCCATGCTGACTCTGCCTGACCGAATTATGCTTTTCCAAATGTCCTGCTACTGCTTCTTTAATGATGGACTCCAACATTTTCCCAACTACAGATGTTGGGCTAACTGGTCTATAGTTTCTTGCTTTTTGTCTGCCCCCTTTTTTTAAGTAGGGGCATTACATTTGCAATTTTCCAATCTGCTGGGATCTCCCCAGAATCCAGGGAATTTTGGTAAATTACAACCAACGCATCCACTATCCCTGCCGCTACTTCTCTTAAGACCTTAGGATGCAAGCCATCAGGTCCAGAGGATTTATCCGCCTTTAGTCCCATTATCTAACTGAGTACCACCTCCTTAGTGATTGTGAAAAGTTCCTCCCCCCGCCCCCCCCTATAGCCCATTGACTATCCACCTTTGGGATATTGTTTGTGTCCTCTACCATAAAGACTGATACAAAATATTTGTTCAGAGTTTCTGCCATCTCCATGTTCCCCATTACTAATTCCCTGGTCTTGTCCTCAAAGGGACCAACTGTTATGCATGCAGACTATAGATCTACTCTCTGTGTAGTCACTGTATAGTTGCACAAGATCGAGACTTGTTTACCTGATGTACTATCAATAAGGTTTACACTGTGTATATACATGCTGGCGCCACTAGAGGGTGCAACTGGTGGAGACTGGGGTTTCCTGTCCTGCCTTGGTGGCAGGGGCTGTATAAAAGCGGAGCCACCATGCGGCTGCCTCACTCTGGAGTTACGAGTAAAGGACCAAGGTCACTACAGTTTGAGTACAACACATTGCCTCGTGGAGTCATTCATAATTACACTACAGACATAATACCAACATTTACTTTAGCCACTCTCTTCCTTTTTATATACCTATAGAAACTCTTGCTATCTGTTTTTATATTTCGTGCTAGTTTACTTTCATAGTCTATCTTCCCTGCCAGAGTTTTCTATTTTGGATTTTCAGCATGTGTAGTATTTTGCTTTTCATCCTGTATCTAAAAAGCACTCCAGCTATCAGATTATTCAACTATCTTTATGTTTTTCAATTGCACCGATTGGGAACAAGCATCTTCAAATGAAGTAGGCCAAGAATGCTCAGTGTCTTGGCAAATTCTTCTGTAGCAGTTATGTTAGATAAGACATCTCATAACTCCTGTAAATACACTTTTACAACTACTAAACACAACTCTATTGAAGTGTTATCAACTATGGTGTTGCTGCTCTTACAGCTGTACTTTCTAAAGTTATGGAAGTCATAGTTAACTCTCAAATTACCCTTCACTTTGAAATTTTTGGATTGTCCAGAGAAAATAATTTCTCCAACTATCCTATCAAGGCCCTGGATCATCTAAAATACCTCAATTGCATCACTCCACAGCCTTCTAACGTCAAGGGAATACAAACCAAGTTTATGCAACCAGTCATCATAATGTAACCCTTTTAGCCCTTGTGAATCTGCACTGTACCCCTTCCTAGGCGAAATATAACTCTCCTGAGGCTTGGTCACCAAAACTGGACAAAGTACTCCAGATATGGTCTGAAACATCACTGTCACTTTTGAATTCCACTCAAGAAGATAAAGGCCAACATTCCATTAGCCTGTTTGATTACTTTTGCACCTGTGCACTAGTTTTTAAGTGACCTATGCACATGGGCACACAAATCCCTTTGCTTCTCCACAGTTCCTCATCTCTCACTATGAAGTTTTCAGATTTGTAATTCTCAGATCCAAAGTGAATAACCTTATACTTCCCCATATCAACCCAAAATGTTAACTCTCTTCCTTTCTTCACAGATGCTGCCTGACCTGCTCAGTGTTTCCAGCATTTTCTGTTTTTATTTCAATTAATTGAATGACAAGCAAGTATTTCTTTTTAAAGGTCAAACATCATCATCCTAGGCGATCACTCGTATCGAGGATGACTTGCTTCCATGCCAAAAAGGGACGAGTTCACAGGTGTTTCACTGAAGGACCTAATATTCCAGGTCCCGAATTACATGTTGAAGGGTGGAAGATGCCTGCGCGTGGAATTTTTTAAACATGTGGTGGCTGATGTGCAACAGCCACCACACGGCTAGACAGAGTTTGGTTTGGTCCAGTGGCAAGGATTAACCAGATGACTGGAGACCAGCTCTGCTGCATGGACCTAGTCCATACACATATCGCAATGTGGGCTGGCGCATGCTGCCCCTGGGACCTCGCCTCTGCTGCGCCCCGAAATCACGCCTCTCCTGGGCCCTGATCACATCGCTCCACGATCTCTCGCTGCTCCTCTACCCTGAGGTCAGCGCTATTTCGCCCCTACCTCGCCACTCCTGATGTACCTGCCCCCACTCCAATCAGCGACCTGGATTTTGGTGACGTCCAATCCAGTTGCCCTTTTCACAGCTATCACTCTCCTACACCAGCACGTGCTGTACCACCCTTAAGGCCCCAACCTGCTGCTGATGGTCCTCACGGGTTGGGTCCACCGCACTGAATGCCGGATCCACGCTGCTCCTCCTTTAATGATTTGGGAGATGTTTGACTGTCCGTGTGGCCTCAAGACACACTACTTTTGATTACTCCAGGATCAACTGGACCTTACTCATCATTGTGACTGAGTTTACTTCAGTGTCCAGGACACATCGAACCCTCCTGCTGGGCTTGTTCCAGTATCTGAGACACATTAAACCTCCTCACGGATGTAGCTTTTTCACCACACTCTCTTTACCTCGATTACGATTCCTACTTCTTTCCTCTGCCCTAGCGAGCAGAGGCGAGAATTCCAGTCTCTGAATACTGGGTTGACATCCAGCGAGGTACAGGTGTGTGATGGGAGCGGACTGTCAACCCGCCACCCATCGTATCTAGCCGGACCCTCCAGGTCGGGTCTGGTCCATATAAAAAGGGTCTTCCTTATCGAGCACAATCTACTGGGTGTAAAAGCAGTGGAAGGAATTTTAAAGGTCAACATGCTTGAACTAAAAGTAGCATTTTTCAACTAAGTTATAAAATGTGGTAGTCAATCATAAATTTAAAGATTATCTGGCATGGGCAAGTTTGCATAGGGAGGCACCTGGATTTGATATAGGCCACTCGGTTGCAATAATCTGTAGTTCCAGTGGCTCGCTTGTGGAACTGCACACAGGAAGTAAAGATCAAATGTAATCTTCATTGAAGTGGGGAATAATTAGAATAGGGGATGCAGATGTAATTCAGTCTCCATTTTAAAGTCGCATAATCTGCCCTTATTTTTATATTTCTATTACAAATCTTTATGTCCATGTTTATAATGAAAACTTGTCACACTAACTACACACTCCTGCCAGTATAATTTGGTAGTCTCATTCTAGGACACGTTTTTTTTTGGGGGGGTGGGGGTGCGGAAGAGAGTAAAATAGATTGCAGTCTGACTATCCCACAAACATAACATAAGAAATATGAGCATGAGTAGACCATATGGCCCTTCGAGCCTGCTCCACCATTTCATACGATTATGGCTGATCCGATCATGGACTGATGTTCACTTCCCTGCCCACTCCCCATAACCTCTTAATCCCTTATCGGTTAAGAAATTGTCTATCTCTGACTTAAATTTATTCAATGTCCCGGCTTCCACAGCTCTCCGAGGCAGCGAATTCCAGATTTACAACCCTCAGAGAAGAAATTCCTCCTCATCTCAGTTTTAAATGGGCGGCCCCTTATTCTAAGATCATGCACCCTAGTTCTAGTCTCCCCATCAGTGGAAACATCCTCTCTGCATCCACCTTGTCGAGCCCCCTTATAAACTTATATGTTTCGATATTACCACTCAGTCTTCTGAATTCCAATGAGTAGAAGCCCAACCTATTCAATCTTTCCTCATAAGTCAACCCCCTCATCCTCATACCTGAGTATTCCAGGTCCTCACCAATACCCTGTATAACTGTAGCAAGACTTTCCTGCTTTTATACTCCATCCCATTTGCAATAAAGGCCAAGATTACATTGGCCGTCCTGATCACTTGCTGTACCTGCATAGTAATCTTTTGGGCTAGATTTTACACTTTTTTTGCATGTGTAATGCCCACTTAACATCCATTTTACTGCTGAAAAGATGTATAACACCCATATATCGCCCATTTAGCCACAAAATGGAAACTGATGGGCATTTTTCAGACACTTATAGCCGAGCGTTGCTTTCCCTGTGTGCAAAATGCCAGGAAAAAATAATACTGCCTGCCCACTTTTTTTGGGCGGAAATATCAGAATGGGCAAAATCAACGCCCATAATATCGTCCAGCGTTAGTTTCCATACAGAATTAACGCCGAGATTCAATAATACCGACCACCCACTTTTTTTTGTTGTAAAGATCACATTTGCCGAAACTAACGTCCAGATTGGCCAGCATCACTTTCACCACCTTGCACACGTCGGCTACAATATCGCTCGCCCAAAAACCGCACAGAAAAAGTGGAACTAACCGGAATTAATCACGGCATTATGGACGCCCTGTTCTACATCACATGTCGCATCATTCAAAAGGCTGCTCTGCTTCAACCTCGGGGGCGTCCGGATGTACTCTGGAGATGTGATGCGAGCATCTGTACAAACATCTTTATCATACTGTGAATGACTGGAATTGAATAGGTGTCTTCGTCGGGACATTCATTCTTTGTGACCAATCAGTGGCAAACAGAGAGCTATTGCAATGGGGCCTGTCCTTTCT